>NW_025765795.1:0-108232 GCF_003918875.1 Haliotis rubra | reverse complement strand
CCTTGTCAGTGGAATCGGGGAGCTAAATTCTTTCAGTATGCGCCTGGTATCTGGTAGTACATGTGAAACGAGAACACGGACTGACTCAGCCGACCACAACGAGTGTCGTTAAACGTCACGCCGCACCCGGTTGTCGCGCACCACACGGCGAAATTGAGTTGATTTTGCCAGAATTGCATCGTGCTATTAAACCAGGCATGTACCGTTTTGACATTCGTGACGGGAAACCTAAATTTTTAAATACATCGATAAATCGAGCTCAAAGTGTGGGAACCATCCTTTGCATCGACCATGATCTTCTTCTGCATGAGATCGGCAGCGTTTACGATGTTGCTTTAGGATAAAACAACATTGTTTTGAATTTTTATAGATACAGTATTATACATTTTTTCAATATGTACGTAACGTTCCCAGGAATCATGAGCGGCGAGCCCGTTCAACTGCTGCACGTGATCGATAACACGTCAGGACAACTCAAAGTCGCTCTCTGTGATACCACCTACTACCAGCGATGGGTGTTTATCAGTTAATCTAAAGGGAAGAACAGGCTATTCATCGATGGAAATCGGCACGATTTGTCCGACGGTTATTACAGCGTTTGCATGCTGGACGATGAAATTTTCAAACTACTGGAGCCAATCTCAAACTAACGGAGTCGTATGTAACGCTGACGTTAACGGCTGGGGAAAAACCCATCAGACTGGGTAGGTTCTTGGCGAGAACTCTCCAGTTGCCGTCGAACGAAATACGACCCGAGACACCGTCACGGGTTCGAAATTACTGAGCCTCATGGTCTATCACGAACTGTGCATTCATCTCGATCAGCTGAGCACGACCCATAACATCTAGGCGAACGACCTTCCATGGTGATGAGAGCCGTGTAACAACGGCAGAACCGAATCGTGTTCGACCTTGCGAAGTACAAAGAAATCAACACGAGGTAACATCACGGAATTGAAAATATCAATTTTAGATATAAAATATAATCCCGTAGATATAGGATTCCTCAGCGTCACACCGACTTAAAGCAATGACTCAAGCTTCTGGCCCCGGAACAGCCATGCGACTGAGAAATGTGCCAACATAGCAAACTCCGACCTCGGGAACACTCGCGGATTCGACGAGCCCGGTATCGAGGGCAAACTGTACCCTTGCAACTGAAAAACTACATTTACAGACGCGTCAAAGTGCCCTCCGGCAATGGCGGAAGCAGCGCCCTAGGTGATGTTATCAATACCGAAGGAGCTGTTAGCAATACGAGGAATGATCTCGTCCGCAACGACGACGACGACCAATGGACGATATCCACACAGCTTTCGGCAAACTGTTCGACCTGGATTACGTCGAGACAACGGTCGTCGCCCAAAACACGCAGTACTCTCTCGTCTTCACCGATGACAACAAATGGGTGTTCGTGCCATGTCAAATCCATTGGAATCTCAACATCACGTTCTGTTCTCCCCAGGTTTTCACGGAAAACAGAGACCACTATCTCACGTGGTCGTCAGCCCACTGTCGCATGCTATCGAGCAAACCTGGGACGCAAAACGTGGTTCCGGGTATATCCAAGTCTACCTCGGCGAACCACCGTCAGCGCGCGACGTCGAAATCGTCAAATGGATCAAACTCTGGTGGACACAACAACAACAATAGCAAGTATGCTCCGTCTACGTGCGGGTGAACGTGAATGCCTACATCAGTCAGCAGGGGAGTCATCGTGACCGTGGAAGACATTATAAAGCTCACTAAAATTTTCTACCAGAAAACATACATCTCATGGGTTTGAAGTGCACGTCCGAGAAATTATCCGAAAACCAACTGGAAACTATTTCGTAACATATAACGTCACGCTTGGCGATCTCGGGGACACGGAAGTATTCGATCTGCCTGGCGGGGAAGGCAAGGTATATGCCTTGCTTTTACAAAACAACGTGTACAAACGACAAGAGGAGTTACTAGGAGTTGACTGGCTTATTAACATTATATTTATCTACCCCTACATAAGCTTAGATGATCATGGTTATATCATCGAAGTAAAAATATAGGGATTATTTGGATGACTGCCACTCCAGCACCTTATTCGATACAACTTTTGCGAATACCAGATCATACAGGATTTTTAAATACAGATTTCAGTATGACATTACATTCGACACTGATTATAGAATGCTATCTTGGAAATGCCCCGAAAATGCAGTTTAAAACCATGGTAAATCCAACAGAAACTCACAACTACTTTGATTTAAATTTTGGGACTAGATTTTGTCAAATCTTCCATTGTCGCCTCAAGCTCGGCTGTAGTGATCTGAACGCAGACAGATATAATCGACATATATCAGAAACAGCTAAGTGTTCATGTGGTCATTATAACGAAGACGTCATTCACTACCTTTTTACATCAAAATTTAAGAACAACGGTGTATTTTTATATTCAAGGATACGATGTGAAAACTACCTTATACGGTAACGGCGCATTGGATAACTCAACAAATTGTGACATTCTCAACTCATTACACCAGTTCATTTCTAAAAGTAAGCGCTTCCAGTGATTATCACCTCTACATATACATGTATATTCAATGCAAGACAAGATTTATATAACTTGATTTTCTGCGGCAGCTCTTTTCGTTGCTAGGCACAACCAACACCATAACCAAATATTTATTATTCAATCATTTTTCTGAGTGTAATTTTGTCTCAGTATTATTCTTTTCTTGTCCGTCTATTTCAATTATGTATGTATATTGGAACCGTGTACTGGAGCGGCGTTTATATAAGCCACTAGGCTTGTTCGCTTATCCAGGATTCTGCATTGACGGAATAAAAATATGTTTAAACCACAAATGAGGTGATTCTTTTGGATGGGTTAAGCATACGCTTGGGTAACAAACATAAACATCAACGCTGTCGTATTTATACACAACCAGGAACAGTTCCCGTGATCAGCCTCGGGGGAGTTTTTGTTTATATTCCAGATACCACGAAACCCATTCAAATAACAAGGGTTTATTTATATGACAATCTCAACCTCATTACCTATAAATATATTAATCAAAGATTGACGGAAAACCAATTAAATATTATTTTCTAAACTTATATTATATTTTCAAGATGGGACTGTATCCAGCCATGGACGAAGTGGCCCAAACGCTCGAAACCGTGGATGGATTTCGTTTGCGACAAATCGGTGAGATCCGAAGTCAACTAGAACAAGAACGCTACGTGCGGGTCGGATTACACAAAAATACCATAGGGCAACGCATGCTCTGGACGGCGTGGACAGCGGGCTCATGACAGCCAGCATGGAACTCGGTGCTGCCGGCGTCGGCTTAGTATCGTCCATCGTGGCCGCCCCGTCGTCCTCGGGTTAGAAATTGCAGCCGGGGTATCGGCCTGGTGGGAATATCTCTTAAATATATTTCACGTCGGCTGCAACATAAAGCGCTGAAGCACGACGAAATTAGAATTCTTGCTGAAGCGAAGTTAAACACGATCGAAGATCACGTATCCAAAGCGCTCACTGACAGTAAAATCTCCGAGGAAGAGTTTCGCTTGGTGATGTCAGAAATCGCCAAATACCACCGAATGAAACAGGAGATTCGAACCAAGACTCGGAAAACCGCTGACATGGGAGAAGAGGAGAAAAAAGTTCATAGAACAAGGCCGACAGCAAATCATTCAAACCTTCCTTACCAAGAACAAAGATCTCATAAAAGATTTACAATAAACTGTTTCCTCGATGTTGACATAGCCTTAATTATATAACTTAACACACAGATACCTGTTTCACTGAGATCACCTCGACCTGACACAATTCTTTCACCGCTTGAATAGTTCAGCCCTGACCCTTGACAGACAGACAGACAGACAGATTGTTTATTATAGTCTCACCTCGTTACAGTCATTTTGATAAAAACGTACATACATAATATATACATGATAAAAGCTATACATAACCTAAGATAATATAAGCGTAAAAGTATTGAGCCACCCTGTACAGAGTTACGAGAGACTTTAAAATTATAACATCTATAAAAACATTCAAATGTTAAGAACTGGCAGTCAGCCAAGGCTCGCAATTTCCCCGGTCACGTGGTGTCTGGACAGACGCCATTTTGAAGTTCTCATCGCCAGCGTTTATAATTTATCCTCGTTTTGCCACCACCCCTGAAAAGGATAAACAGCTACGGTGTTTATAAGCACAGGGGGTCATGTCAAAATTACTCACAGCAGCAAGTGAGTGAACTGAACGCAGTGTTCACTATATCTATGAAAACTAACTTGTGAGTAAACACAGTTCACTCAATTTTAACAATGTAATAATTAAGTGGTGAGTGAGTGAGTTAATATTTAACGTCACATCGGCAATATTTCAGCCATATCGTGACGAGGTACATATTTGACACTGAAATGGAATATATGTGTATTATAAAAACCTGTTAACAAAGGACAGAAAAACAACTAGAATATCGCAATTAGAATTAAAACTAGTGTGGAAAGTTAAAACCATAGCACTATTTGGACAATACAATATAAAAACAGGCTATAGATCGCCAACAACTGAAGGCAGATCACCACACTAGGGACCATGGGGACTGACAGTACCTTTGCTACCTGCATAGACCCTAGTTTCATTTACACCATCCCCTCTGCCCTTGGCGATTGCAGGGAAATTTAGCCAAAAATAAAATCACAAAAATACTACGATTAAAAATCCCGGTAAGTTTAGATTTACTTTGAAAGTTTTGGGGACTTACGTATCCTCTCAGGAGGACAATAATTTTACGCTACTTCAACCCCCTTGAGGATGCAGCCACTAACAATCTAAGTTGATAATCTGAACTACCAATTATATAACTTTCTCTATTTACAAAACATGTATCAAAATTTATTTAACAAATCTATCTCATTTAAAAAATCAATGATTAATTGATAATTAACACTATTAAAAGGTCCTTTAAAGTTTTGATATTGAAATATTTATCCCTTACATTGAGAATTCAACAGTCAAGCGGGACATGCTTGACCGTGGTTCTCTCATCACAAGGGGATACAAAACGGAGGATCCTCACCTTTCAATAGGTATGCATGGGTATATCTTGTGTGGCCAATACGACATCGTCGTATGATGACCTCTTCAAATCTGGACTGACAACCCAAGTAAGTGTAACCGATATAGGATTTTATTTCATGTAATTTATTTATACCTACCTGGGTGTCACACTTCTTTTGCATTAGATCCCGGATGTAGGTTCTAATGATAGCTTTGTAATCAGAGTGTGGAATGAGAAGTGGTGTCACAGATTTGTTGAGTGCTGCCTTGGCAGCAAGATCGGCCAGTGTATTCCCAAAAATGCCAACATGGCTGGGTAACCAACAAAGACGATGTCGCATTGGCCATTAGCAAAATCATTATACAATTCAATAATTTCGATTAAAGGTGGATGTTTACAAGAAAGATTTTTAATAGCCTGAAGGCACGAAAGAGAATCGGAAAAGAATATGTATTGTTTATGTTTAGTGTGTCTTTGAATATATTTAAGAGCCGTTAATATGGCGTTTGCTTCTGCTGAAAAAATAGAGCTGTTATCCGGTATTCTAGAAGATATTGTTCTGGACACCGCGCCACCATCATCCTGGCGTCTCACCTAAGACCCGGGTTCGATTCCCCACATGGGTACAATGTGTGAAGCTCATGTCTGGTGTCCCTCGCTGTCAAATGGCTGAAAAATGCTAAAAGCTGCGTACAAAACTCACTAACTCACCAGATAACGAGATATACAAATTATCCAGTTTTGACCCGGAAATCCACTGATTGATATCATGACCATCTATATACGCAACAGGAACCGATGACATACAACTAAGGTACTGATCACCCATTTCATTTAGTCACCTTGTGCCACTAGCTGCGTTGTCTGGGGACAGGTGCTAACCCTGAATTCCGATGGTAATAGAAAGCGGGTGGGTTAATTCAACGATTAATAGAAACTTGCTACACACATTTTATTCCTGTTGGGAATCGAACCCTGGTCTTAGCTGTTTGGTGTATTTGGGCTGTGGGCTCAGACAGATTGGATTAAAATATATGTTATACTATCTCTAAATGTCTATCTTCCACTTTCCATACCTACCTGTCTCTCTCTCTCTCTCACCCTCCCTTATTTCATCTCCCCCCACCCCTCCCTCTCCCCCAATCTCTGTCCACCTAATCTTCAACTCTATCTCTCTATCCCTTACTGCCTGTCTCGCGTCTCGCACCCCAGCTCCTGTGTGTGTGTGTGTGTGTGTGTGTGTGCGCGCGTGTGTGTGTGTCTCTGTGTGTGTGTGTGCGCGCGCGCGCTCTCTCTCTTTCTCTCTCTCTGTGTGTGTAATGTGTGTGTGTGTGTGTGTGTGTGTTGATTGCTTGCTATGTTCTCGGTATGTGTGCTGCCAAATCACGAATCGAACGTAAGCTGGTTCGTTAAACGACGTAGGTGTCTCTCCATTTTATTCCACAAATGCTCCCTCTGAATCTGAGGCCGAAGCAGTACTGTGTTTTAACATTGTGCTGTAGAAGAATAATTGTATCATCCCTTGCCATGAGAGGACGGGCATTATCCTGTTGGAAAGTCAGCCCTGGGCCATGGCGATGGAGAATGTGATCTATGTAGCCCACGCATGTCAATCAGCTAAAGGGGTTCACTGACGTGCACGTATCCCACTGCAAATTATCACAGAATCACCCGCAAAGTGATTTCTCTCTTTGACTCAGGCTTAAAGGGGCACTGATCCAGAGCGATTAATGGTTCTAAGAACAGTCTAATTACGAAACCAAGGTGCAGGCTGGTCAGTACCTGCCCCATCGTCCGTGACGGACACGGGGACTGGGCTACTGTCCACTTTGGCAGAATTTCTTCAACCTAAACAGTGGGACATTAGGAAGGGTGGATGCCCATCAGATGCCGTTATTTGAAAATATCCCCGGTACATCTTGTTTGATTGTAATAAAGTATCCCAGCAGTGAAAGCTTTTCAGATTTTCGAATGCTTGGATGGTATAATGACTGATCCATTTTGATCCCATTTCTGTGTTTTTCACCTCGATATTTAATCATGTCATGAAAAAATATGTCTATTACCTATGCTACACATTTGATGTATTTTAATCCGTAAACTAAACAACCCCACTTTGCCACTTTTACTTAGGTAAATAGGTATGCAGTTTTTAACTAAGTACACAGCAAATGCTTACATGTATTCTTATGCAACAATGAAGTTCCGTTCGTATCCTCAAAACAGTGTCTGCCCTGTTTGGTGGTAAACCCTACACATGTAATTTGTCATCATTCACTTGGTGGTCAGGTAATGAATTTAGTTCAGGTATAATTAGTGGTAACACCACTCAGATTACTCGACAAAGGTTCCCATTTGGCATTTCTTGTGTCTGGAGTAATACTCATCATTATAAATTGAGGTCTGATGTGGCAAATGTATTACATCTTATGTAATATGAGCATGGAAGTGCAGCAAGAGGAATTATCAGCTGAGTTACAAAAACAAACATCGGTCATAGGAATAATCGATAACACGCTGATTGATTAATTGCTTTTATCTTGCACAGCGGATTTGTCAAAATGTAGGCAGTACCTCCCCGTTTATGCATGTAGATTTACTAATCTATACTGAATACACCCTGTCGTAAAGTGTCTGTGTAAAAACAACATCCTTCCTTCAAAGGATTAACCGCCAATACATTGATTGATTGCTTATATTTAGTTAGCCAGATATGCTATCCTGGGTGACCAATGGGACTATACACCAATGTGAAAAATCTGAAACGATAGATCACTTTCTGGCATATTACTATTAGACTGTTAAAAGACACATGCCATGGAACAGGATTCTTTGTAAGCTGCAGATGAATGGCATATCGTTCCTTTATGTGGATATTGATGGATACTTCCTCGAACAAGGTAATAGCCTCATATTGTTGCTACAACTTTAGTCTGTTTTAATTTTAATATTTGCATTTTTTTTTTACTCATTTGTGGCATTCAAAAGAATATTTTGTTCTCCGTGAAGTGTAATGAGACAGATAACATACACTAGGTCGCACTTAGGGCGTGTGTGTGAAATATGATTCTCGTTGGCAATCTATAATGTCTAGATATTACAGTCATGTTATAAATGCATTAAGTATAAGCCAATCGTGTGCTTTTGATTAAGTTTCAAAATGCATGCAAATATGATAATAAACTAATTAGGATTATAACACAAAATTTAAAGACGTACTTTGACTTCGTTATTTTTCAGTCCCAACATTTTACCATTGGCATATGGTTAAACTTTAAAATGTTTTCATTTGTTATCAAAATAATGAAGATGGAAATATTATCGAGTAAAAAAGATTCATTTTTGTTGATCAGTCTATACTTATACTATCAATTGCGCATGCTGGTGGCGCAGAAGAGGTAACGACCAGTAAAACAGTCTGGGATATCATCAGGGCACTCACGGGAGCAAAACATTAACAAAAGCAACAACCAGTCGACGGAAATTGCTCTGGATCAGTGCCCCTTTAAGCATAAGCTCCCAAGACGATTGTTGCCACGCTGAATCCGTCACGACGGGAAGCGTCAGACTGGGACTCGTCTGTGAACAGGACAGTTCTACATCTCAACCAAGGATGACGGACATGGTTTTAGCACAAACTTACACGGTTTTCTCGATGACTTTGCGTCAGAATAGGTGGTATGACGGGACGACGTAGTCGTATCCCGTAATGTCGTAAGCTGTTCCTGACTGTGTTGTAACCCATAATGTCGTAAGCTGTTCCTGACTGTGTTGTAACTCGTAATGTCATAAGCTGTTCCTGACTGTGTTGTATCCCGTAATGTCATAAGCTGTTCCTGACTGTGTTGTAACTCGTAATGTCATAAGCTGTTCCTGACTGTGTTGTATCCCGTAATGTCATAAGCTGTTCCTGACTGTGTTGTAACCCGTAATGTCATAAGCTGTTCCTGACTGTGTTGTATACCGTAATGTCGTAAGCTGTTCCTGACTGTGTTGTAACCCGTAATGTCAATGCTGTTCCTGACTGTGTTGTATACCGTAATGTCGTAAGCTGTTCCTGACTGTGTTGTAACCCGTAATGTCGTAAGCTGTTCCTATGTTGTATCCTGTAATGTCGTAAGCTGTTCCTGACTGTGTTGTAACCCGTAATGTCAATAGCTGTTCCTGACTGTGTTGTATCCCGTAATGTCGTAAGCTGTTCCTGACTGTGTTGTAACCCGTAATGTCGTAAGCTGTTCCTGACTGTGTTGTATCCCGTAATGTCATAAGCTGTTCCTGACTGTGTTGTAACCCGTAATGGTAAAGCAAACCCGACCTTCTGATTGGTTCATATTGTCGCATGAGCTTTGACTAACAGACAGGGACATCTACAAAACAGGTACAGAATCCTTTATAATTAGCTGTATATTTCTTCCTATTTTCTTATTTTTATTTCTATAATAAAACCATATATATGGGGTGGTACAGAACAACGTAAAAGGAATCCACAAAATACTTAACCAACACGAGTTTCCCTCTTAGCGGTCCAACCTTATCTTCAAGGAGTGATTAAAGTTATATATTGTAGTGTCACGTAGCTTTACAATGACATCACAATGTAACATTCATAACGCCGTGACGTCATAATACATCGTTACAATGACAATAGTAAATATTTTGTGCCAATGCATGTTTACCTATTTAGCGAGTGAGTTTAGTATTACGCCGCAATATTCCAGCTATATGGCGGCGGTCTGGAAATAATTGAGTCTGGACCAGACAATCCAGTGATCAACGACATGAGCATCAATCTACGTATTTATATATACGCTTGTAACACGTGTCAACCAAGTCAGCGAGCCTGACCGCCCGGCACTGCTAGTCGTCTCTTACGACAAGTTTATCTATTAAAAGACGGACAGAACTTTTATTTTTTTCCTTTAGGTAGCTTTACGTTCCATTGTATCACCTGTATTCAGTCAGAAGGAAATATCTTGCACTTTATTTCCATTCCTGCTACGAAGTTTACGATAGACACCCACCTACGAAAGCGAGGAAAAGCGGTACATGAACGCCTTTATCCCCATTAACAGAGAATACACTACATGTGTAGAAATTCCGTATTGACTCGCGATATAGATCCACAATAATTAACAGGAAAAGGTGAAAATGAACACAGAACAGTCAACTCCTGTGCAATTGTAACTCAAATTCATTTATACGGCAGCGATTTCCACATACAAAGGTTTGCTGGTCTATATTGTGGTCTATATTTCCCCAGTTGTCAGACAACAAAACCACCACAGCAGAGGAACGTGTCGCTGAGGATCCGTTTTACAAGAGTCAATCTCACTGATGCTAAGAACCCATCAATTGCCGTCAGTGTCTTATACAACACACATACAGACAATGACACATTCATAATAGCGTGGGGCAGATATAATCTAGCATAAATATACTGAGTTAAAAGAAACTTCACATTCTTTCTTCAGGGCACTAGAAAGAACAAAAGATGGTAAGATGGTGAAATTGTTATTATTTCATTGCTGAGATCTGTGTGATGTACTCGATCCACTGACAGTGCCATAATCAGTTCCATTAGGCTACACCGCCGTTCCAAAACATGGGTATACAGAATGTCAAGTCACAAGAATAAAAATGCGAAATTTCTCAGTTCAATATCGTGTATCGCCGCCCCGCGCATTCACCACTGCCAAACACCGTCTCCTCATCGACTGCCTGATGCTTGTGAACACGTGGTTGGGGATTCTGCGCCATTGCTCTTGAAAGGCAGCGCCAAGTTCCTGCAAATTCTGAGGTTGGTTCTTAGGACCACGAAGCCTCCTCCCAAGTGCATCCCAAACGTGCTCTATTGGATTAAGGTCAGGGGACCTCGATGGCCACTCCATGACGTTGATTCCAGCGTTTTGAAGGAAATTTCGTGTCAACATCGCGGTATGCGGCCGAGCATTTCCATGCTGGAACTGTAGACCTGGGCCATGAGCCGCCGTGAAAGGATCGAGTTCAGGGGTGAGCACCTGGTCGCGGTAAGCAGCAGCTGTGAGGTTTCCACGGATGACCAGAAGTCGGGAACGATTGTTCCCCACAGAAAGCACCCCACACCATGCAACTTCCGCCCCCGAATCTGTCGACTTCCTGTACACAACATTGGGCATACCGTTCACGACGTCGTCTCCAGACTATATGCCTGCCGTCCGCGAATCTGAGGGTAAACCTGGATTCATCGGTAAAGACAACTCGATTCCAGTCTCTCTGGGTCCATCGGAGGTGACGTTGGGCCCACAGCAGACGTTGACGTTGATGAAACGGCGTCAATATTGGCCCACGATATGGACGTCGAGAATGGAGATTGGCAGCCCACAAACCGATTTCGAATGGTCTGTGAGGGACAGTCGACCTCTAAACATCTCAGCCCTGGTTCGTGTAGCCGGCAGAAATCGGGATGGCCTAAAAGTCGGGCCAAGAAAAGTTGGGCCGAGCCGAATACCACCGGGTAATACTAAAATGGATAGCAGAATATTAAAACGAAACCTGCACATTTGGGTCGATACACTTCCTGCCTTCACAAATGCATAGTTTGATTGACATTGTATAGTTAATGGTGAAAAACCCACACAACAACAATGACTACATAACGAGATTCCCGTAGAAAAGACACCGTCTTGTTGTTATGTGCTTTCCTTGATATGTCTATGGGGAAGGTTGATTACTTCTCTTAGCGTGTGACATCCGGGGGTCCTGGGCAGGAAGTGACAGTGTTTTGACTGCTTTTCTTTCCTTAATTAAGATATTGGGGTTCCCTAATTAACCTTTATTGTCTCAGTCTGAATCATCACAGGATGTTTATGTTAAAGAGACGTGGATATCGGCGAGTGTCACTGGGCAAATATGACATGATTATGTATATTAAAAGAAATATTTGAAATCACAAAATTTGTAATATATTATAAAGGATCAAACAAAGTATGCATTCACAAGCACAAAAATTCTTATGTGTTTTCATTGTATACAATACCAGCCCAAATCAGATATGCATATGCTTATATTTACTAATACACATGAAACACAAAATGGTATTATATCTACCTAAATACCACTTCATAAAGTAAAGTAAAAGTGAACCCCTTTCTCTCTCCATTCCCAACGATTTAGGAAAATAAAGTCCTCGAAAAACAAAATCCGCAATCAAAAGTGTTTAGTCTCTGTTCAGCCCGACTTGGCCCGTGCTGTCAAAAACAACTTAAACCTCACACGTGTATCTTGAAATGTGTTTATATCCATAGATTAGTAACATATCTACCTACATATCACTTTACAGAGTCTCAAAGCGTAGTATTTGAAGCAAAAACGTTGCTGAAAGTGAAGCTATCTTTTCTACATATTCTCAACAAAGACACAGTATCACAAGCGTTCGGTACGCCTTGGCCCGTGCTCTCAAAAACAACTTAAAACCCCACACGTGTATTCTGGATTGTGTTTGAATCCATAGATTAGCGTTATATGTACCTAAATATCAATGTGTGATGTTACAAAATGTCACATGTAAAGATAACTGGTTCGTTAAAGTGAAGCCCTTTCCTCTCTCCATTCACAATATAGTCTCAATCAAAAGTGTTTAGTCTCTGTTCAGCCCGACTTCGTCCGGGCTCTCAAAAACAACTTAAACCTCACACATGTATCCTGATTTCTGTCTATATCTCTAGAATAGAGCTATATCTACCTACGTACGTCTTTATAGAGTCTCAAAGCGTTGTATTTGAAGCAAACACGTTGCTTAAAGTGAAGCCCTATTTTCTATACATTCTCAACAACCACACAGTATCACAGTCATGCTTTCAGTCCGGCTTGGCCGGGCTCTCAAAAAAACTTAAACCCCACACATATGTCCTGATTTGAGTTTAAATCCATAGATTAGTATTATATCTACCTAAATATTAATGTCTGATGTTACAAAATGCCACATGTAAAGAAAACTGCTCCGTTGAAGTGAAGCCCTTTTCTCAATCCATTCACAACATAGCCGCAATCAAAAGTGTTTGGTCTCTGTTCAGCCCGACTTGGCCCGGGCTATCAGAACACCTTAAACCTCACACATGTATCTTGAAATGTGTTTATATCCATAGATTAGTGTTATATCTACCTACATATCACTTTACAGACTCTAAAAGCGTAGCATTTGAAGCAAACACCTTGCTCAAAGTGAAGCCCTATTTTCTATACATTCTCAACAAAGACACAGTATCACAAGCTTTCGGTCCGGCTTGGCCCGGGCTCTCAAACGCACCTTATACCTCACAGATGTATCTTGAAATATGTTTAAAATCCATCGATTGGTATTATATCTACCTAAATATCCTTAACAGAGTCTCAAAGCGTAGTATTTGAAGCAAAACGTTGCTGAAAGTAAAGCTCTCTTTTCTACATATTCTCAACAAACAGTATCGCAAGCGTTCGGTACTCCTTGGCCCGTGCTCTCAAAAACAACTTAAACCCCACGCATGTATTCTGATTTGTGTTTAAATCCATAGATTAGTATTATATCTACATAAATATCAATGTGTGATGTTACAAAATGCCACATGTAAAGATAACTGCTCCGTTAAAGTGAAGCCCTTTTCTCTCTCCATTCACAATATAGTCTCAATCAAAAGTGTTTAGTCTGTTCAGCCCGATTTGGCCCGTGCGGTCACAAACAACTTAAACCTCACACATGTATCTTGAAATGTGTTTAAATCCATAGATTAGTATTATATCTACCTACATATCACTTCACAGAGTCTCAAAGCGTAGTATTTGAAGCAAACACCTTGCTCAAAGTAAAGCCCTATTTTCTATACATTCTCAACAAAGACACAGTATCACAAGCTTTCGGTCCGGCTTGGCCCGGGCTCTCAAACGCACCTTATACCTCACAGATGTATCTTGAAATGTGTTTAAATCCATAGATTGGTATTATATCTACCTAAATATCACCTTGTAATGTTATCAAATGCAACATGTAGAGATCAGATGATTTGGAAATAGGCTGCTACTGAAAACTGCTCCGTTAAAGTGGATCCCTTGTCTCTAATTTTTCAACATAGCCTCAGTCAATAGTGTTTAGTCTCTGTTCAGCCCGACTTCGTCCGTGCTGTCAAAAACAACCTAAATTTCACACATGTATCTTGAAATGTGTTTATATCCATAGATTAATGTTATATCTACCTACATATCACTTCGCAGAGTCTCACAGGGTAGTATTTGAAGCAGAAACGTTGCTGAAAGTGAAGCTCTCTTTTCTACATATTCTCAACAAAGACACTGTATCACCAGCATTCGGTCCGGTTGGCCCGGGCTCTCAAGAACAACTTAAACCCCACACATGTATTCTGATTTGTGTTTAAATCCATAGATTAGTATTATATCTACCTAAATATTAATGTGTGATGTTACAAAATGCCACATATAAAGATAACTGCTCCGTTAAAGTGAAGCCCTTGTCTCTCATTTTCAACATAGCTTCAATCAAAGTGTTTGGTCTCTGTTCAGCCCGACTTGGCCCGTGCTGTCAAAAACAACTTAAACCTCACACATGTATCTTGAAATGTGTTTAAATCCATAGATTAGTGTTATATCTACCTACATATCACTTCACAGAGTCTCAAAGCGTAGCTATAGCATTTGAAGCAAACACATTGCTCAAAGTGAAGCCCTATTTTTCTATACATTCTCAACAAAGACACAGTATCACAAGCTTTCGGTCCGGCTTGGCCCGGCTCTCAAACGCACCTTATACCTCACAGATGTATTTTGAAATGTGTTTAAATCCATAGATTGGTATTATATCTACCTAAATATCACCTTGTAATGTTATCAAATGCAACATGTAGAGATCAGATGATTTGGAAATAGGCTGCTACTGATGATGATGATTTAGGGTTTAACGTCGGCTTTTAGCTGTAGCCAATGTCGCCGACGGGGTAGGTGGGAGATAAGATAATAATAAATAAGTTTAAAATAAGGAATAAACCACCATACCCAAAAATATATAAATGCTGGGGCATTAACCTAGGTGGAATTTTGAAGTAAAAACTTTAAAACATGAGAAAAAAAATAAATAAAAGCCGATATTATGAAGGGAAGGGAAGGAAAAGAAAACTGTTACTCCCCAGCTCGGCCAGTTTTATATGGATGCATTTGGAGAAAGTTAGGCGAGACACTGTGGATTTAATGAAAACATATTTCTCCCACTTCTCTCTCTAATACTTCTATTGTCTGTATGCCTGTTCAGGAAAACAGGATTATCAGAAACGCTTGAAGTTTACAACATCCGGAAACGGCATCTCCGAGTAACCTTTGGCAAAGCTCTCACAGTGAAAACAATGTTCTCTCTCCCGAGCCTGAGCTGGGCAACACAGTGTCATTGCCGTGGATGTGGTTTTTATACTTTCGTATGTTCAAATTATATAACCATAACATTTCATACGGCAAGTCATTTTAGCTGATACCTTCTGATATTTATTAAATTACTGATATGTTCAAATCATGTCTTGAATAGCTTCAGCCGGCTATCTTTATCTGTACTAGTATGAATTGATGTTTATACTGTGGAAACTGTACGGAGAACATCCTGTATTCTGAACCACTAAAAAAACCCACCTCTTTCAAGCATTTCATGTCATATAATTGGGTGTAATATCTTCTGATATTCATTAAGTTAATTATATGTGTAAATCATATAACGAATAGCTTCAGCCTGCCATCTGTATCGGTACTAGTATTCATTAATGTTTATACTCTGGAACATGTACGGAGAACATCCCATACGCAGCATAACACGAGTGGAAGCATAAATAATTATATATATAATAGAACAAATGTATCATTTTTTTTAGCATTTCTAATTTAGTCAGTGATTACATACCCATCTGTGATAAACGTTATGAAGAAACGATGGAGTAATCAATAATAACACTGAAGGCCCTTGAACGGTAATTAAGGGCAACAATGGAGTATGTTAATTGAATCACAACACCTAGCTGATTGCAATTAGACAAGAGGCAATTAAGCAAGCTGGATACAGGTGTAATTAACAGGTGTATTAATTTCATTAGCACTCACAGAGCCAGATTGAACACTGGGCTTCACTTTAAGCAACGTGTTAGATTCAAATACATGTACAAAGCTTTGAGCCTCAATAAAGAGGTATTTAGGTAGATATAATACCAATCTATGGATTTAAACACATTTCAAAATACATCTGTGAGGTATAAGGTGCGTTTGAGAGCCCGGGCCAAGCCGGACCGAAAGCTTATGATACTGTGTCTTTGTTGAGAATGTATAGGAAATAGGACTTCACTTTAAGCAACGTGTTTCCTTCAAATACAACGCTTTGAGACTCTATAAACACGTTTTTAGGTAGATATAATACCAATCTATGGATATAAACACATTTCAAGATACATGTGTGAGGTTTAAGGTGTTTTTGACAGCCCGGGCCAAGTCGGGCCGAACAGTGACTGAACACTTTTGATTGATGATTGAAGCTATGTTGTGAATGGAGAGGAAAAGGGCTTCACTTTAACGAGCCAGTTATCTTTACATGTGGCATTTTGTAACATCACACGGTGATATTGACGTAGATATGATACTAATCTATGGAATTAAACACAAATCAGGACATATGTGTGGGGTTTAAGTTGTTTTGAGAGCCCGGGCCAAGCCGGACCGAAAGCATGACTGTGATACTGTGTGGTTGTTGAGAATGTATAGAAAATAGGGCTTCACTTTTAAACAACGTGTTTTGCTTCAAATACAACGCTTTGAGACTCTATAAAGACGTACTTAGGTAGATATAGCTCTAATCTCTAGAGTTATAGACAGAAATCAGGATACATGTGTGAGGTTTAAGTTGTTTTGACAGCACGGGCCAAGCCGGGCTGAACAACGATTAAACACTTTTGATTGAGACTATGTTGAGAATGGAGAGAGAAAAAAGGCTAACTTTAACGAACCAGTTATCTTTACATGTTGCATTTGATAACATTACAAAGTGATATTTAGGTAGATATAATACCAATCTATGGATTTAAACACATTTCAAGATACATCTGTGAGGTATAAGGTGCGTTTGAGAGCCCGGGCCAAGCCGGACCGAAAGCTTGTGATACTGTGTCTTTGTTGAGAATGTATAGAAAATAGGGCTTCACTTTGAGCAATGTGTTTGCTTCAAATGCTACGCTTTGAGACTCTGTGAAGTGATATGTAGGTAGATATAATACCAATCTATGGATTTAAACACATTTCAAGATACATGTGTGAGGTTTAAGTTGTTTTTGACAGCACGGGCCAAGTCGGGCTGAACAGAGACTAAACACTTTTGATTGAGGCTATGTTGAGAATGGAGAGAGAAAGGGCTAACTTTAACGAACCAGTTATCTTTACATGTTGCATATGATAACATTACAAAGTGATATTTAGGTAGATATAATACCAATCTATGGATTTAAACACATTTCAAGATACATCTGTGAGGGTATAAGGTGCGTTTGAGAGCCCGGGCCAAGCCGGACCGAAAGCTTGTGATACTGTGTCTTTGTTGAGAATGTATAGAAAATAGGGCTTCACTTTGAGCAAGGTGTTTGCTTCAAATAGTACGCTTTGAGACTCTGTGAAGTGATATGTAGGTAGATATAATACCAATCTATGGATTTAAACACATTTCAAGATACATGTGTGAGGTTTAAGTTGTTTTGACAGCACGGGCCAAGTCGGGCTGAACAGAGACCAAACACTTTTGATTGAGGCTATGTTGAAAAATGAGAGAAAAGGGCTTCACTTTAACGGAGCAGTTATCTTTATATGTGGCATTTTGTAACACCACACATTAATATTTAGGTAGATATAATACTAATCTATGGATTTAAACACAAATCAGAATACATGCGTGGGGTTTAAGTTGTTCTTGAGAGCCCAGGCCAACCGGACCGAACGCTTGTGATACAGTGTCTTTGTTGAGAATATGTAGAAAAGAGAGCTTCACTTTCAGCAACGTTTCTGCTTCAAATACTACCCTTTGAGACTCTGCGAAGTGATATGTAGGTAAATATAACATTAATGTATGGATATAAACACATTTCAAGATACACGTGTGAGGTTTAAGTTTTTTTTGACAGCCCGGACGAAGTCGGGCTGAACAGAGACTAAACTCTTTTGATTGAGGCTATGTTGAAAAATGAGAGACAAGGGATTCACTTTAACGGAACAGTTTACTTTATATGTTGCATTTTATAACATTACAAAGCGATATTTAGGTAGATATAATACCAGTCTATGGAATTAAACACAATTCAAGATACGTGTGTTACGTTTAAGTTGCTTTTGACAGCTCGAGCCAAGCCGGGCGGAAAATTGTGGCCGATATAATGTTGAGAGTGTGGTGAAGAGATCGTACCATTTAAATGTGGGCATGCTTTAAATACGATGAATAGTGAATTTATGGGTTGCTATGTGATTGGATATAGATGTAAAAACATTTTCGGGCCAACGGAAATGTGTATCGGAATTGGCTGAAGCATTTTTACGTTTTAAATCCCGTTTCGTTTAACGATTCCACTTTTAGACGTAACCTCGGTCAGCCAGTTCACAGGCTTCTTGTCTTCCTGGATTTTAGCCGATTTACTCGTAATAAAGTTATTATGGTACGCGTTTGTGGCTTCCGATTGATCATTATTATCATGAGTGTATGTTGCATTGATTAATTGTAGGCATGGTTGTCGTTAATGGGTTTATTAGCCAATGATAGATTTGGCCCGCCTTGGCCCGGCCCGGCCCGACTTTTAGGCCATCCCGCAGAAATCTCTCGTAGGTGACGTAGGACGATTTGACGGTCTTCTGCTCGTGACGTCACACGTGGACGACCCGACCTTGGGCGATCAGAAGTGGTGCCAGTTTGTTGTAGACGACCTCGCAAGTCATACACAGTACGACGGCTGCATCCCATTGCTCTTGCGACGTCAATAACTGATCTTCCCGCTTGCAACATGGCAGCGGCACGTTCACGTTGCACATTTGACAATCGTGGCATTTCAAGTACCGTTAGAACTGTGGTTTAAAGAGTTTTTCAATTCTTGAGGCCAATGCAAACACGTGCATATGAAGAAAACTTCGATGCGAAGATCACGTGATCGACTGCACGTGCAAAACCTGATTTGGCACTAACGTCATTTGTACGAGGAATGGATGGGTTTGAGTGGGTTTTGCTAACGTTTTCTAGAGTCGAAAGATAGGGATCCCATTTCGGATACATAGATGTATCATCAGAGAAAAATTATTCATTATTTTTCAAATTCCATTTTGTGAAGTTTCTTTTTGACTCAGTATAGTTGTTCCTGGGATTTGTGTATCACAAACCTGAATACATTTTCCACAGATATCTATACAACAGAGCAGGAACGACTAGAACATTGTATGCCGCTGAAGTAAATCCCTGTTCCTATCCATTCTGTCATGCACAGTTTCTCACTACCTCTGTCGGATGGCAGAAGAACATCGAGGTATCCGGACATGGAAAGGAGGCAATCACGCTTATAGTGGCCATAGTCGAAAAAACAAACAAGAAAAGGTCTTCTCTGCAAGGCAGATTTAACAACATTCCTTTGCAGATTTTGACCGTAACATTTTATGGTTGTGATTGATAATACTTCATCCTGGTCGTGAATCCCGCGCCATACGAGTCACAGCCTGGGGAAATCAAAGTCGCACTGTTGATACTACATTTACCATTGAAGTGTATGCCATACATGTACTAAAGCAATGAGAGAACTCTATTACATAGAGTAATTCATATGTATATTCACTTTTTAGTGTACCATAGTTATAAAACACAGGCCCAACGCTTTCACTCAAATGAAGTACTTAGTAACCCACTAATGAAGTGGTGCATAGCAATTAATATCAAATTTGCCTTTGTCTACGTTCACTGAGACAATACTTAATAACTTGTCAAACAATGTGGCAGATCACTGAGGTGAGGTGAAATTGGGTTTAACGTCGTGCTTGAGAATATTTCGCTCATATGACGACGTGCTAGTGCTAGCCCACTGAGATACCTTGCCGCAGTGAAGCATGAATACCCACTCCAGACACATTATACTGACTCCGAGCCGACCATTCCTTGTTGTACCCATTAATGCCGAGCGCCAGGCAGGGACCAACAAGTACCATATTTTAACGTCTTATGGTATGACGCGGTTGGGGATCGAACCCGCGACCTTCCGCTCTCGGGCGGACGCTCTAACCACTACACCACGGAGACTGGCGATGAAGGTAGATTGGCTGACACAACAGATTTTTCAGACTTGACCCATGTCAAGTCAGTCTAGCATGCTGTAGAGGAAGTTCGCTACAGAGCGTGGAACTGCAGCAGAATAAGTGATATTCGACGGAGTTGATGTCTGGATTGAGAACAGCTTTTTGCCTCAAGGTATGACATATTTTTTTCACAGGTGGGTTTCATGATTTGTTCTCTTTTTGCCACACAGGACGTGATCTGGATGAAGCAGGATGCTGGCCTTCACAGTTTGCGTATTTCTTATCTTTCTGACAATCTGTATCCTCGTGGTGGTCTGCAAAACGATGACACACCATAAAGTTACGCACCTAGCCCACGAATCAGCATTTTGGGAGGTATTTATACTAGATAGTTCAATTTCAGCTAGGCGTCTCTTCTTTTCATAACGAGATGAACCAGATTGTTCAGGATCCATGATAGGAATAATTCATTCAGCACCCCTGCTCCCCATCCACTATGGTATGTCAATAAGGACAGTGTCAGTTAGCACTGGACATTCGAGATGCCACCAGGGATACAGGGGATTTTACACTCCAGATAATATGACATGAATAGCTGTATTTATCTACCAATTTAATGTCAGACTGGTTCGGCCCTTGACAAGAAATTGGAGACATACATTATTCAGAGGTCAATATCACTAGATTGGCCCATGAGCCACCGCCTTCTGGCATAAGACTCTAGGCAATTACAATCACATCCATTTTCAGTTTGAAACCCCAAATAGAATATAACATTTCAAAAGTGCTGAACAGAATAGATTTTAGCACAGGGCTAGACATGACCAGCCGATTGATAGAACCGGGCCGATTCTACCACCCGCCTAGGTGAAGTAAGGGTCGAAGTGGCGTGTTGGGAAACATAAACACGGTTCCAGGTTCCTATTGCCCTCAACCACCAGACTCCTGTCCTCCACCGACACACGCGACCCACGGCAATTCGGTTCTACCAGGGCAATGGGGTGCTGTGGACCTATATGCCCTGGGTCCACACGGGGTGAAGAGCTATTAGCGTCAGCGACCACGAGTAGGTTGCTTTTCAAGGGTGCCTAGGAATAATAAGCATATTGTGGAAGATCAGGCCTACACCTATCTTGGAATGCAAGTTCGAGACAAGCTCTAGAATGCCCAGATTCAAGAAAACTTCTGTGTCGAGTACCGAGATTAACGAAAATGGGGAGCTCAGAACTTAATGCGCGAAACAAGGTCAAAGCCACCGATACTTTTGCTGTGCCAGTTGTTTCTTATTCCTTTGGAGTAGTTGAGTGGACTAAACAAGACCGTCTTGACCGCCTGACCAGAAGGATCATGTCTGATAACAGAGCTCACCTCGTTCCTCTCTTAATCGTTTATATACTAAGCAGCAAAGAAACGTCAGTTTGTAATTTTCCTTCGCAGAAACGGATAACTCTAAACTCATTTAATGTTTTGATAGTGTATTTGGACAAAATCTCCAACTTTACCTGAGCAGAGACATTCTTTCCCAAACTCAGAATTGAACCCAGGAAATGGTCTCAAAAACGCAACCTGACCTCGGAGATGGTACGGTGTTCTCCATGTTTTCATGCAACTCATGCTGCACGTGCTGTTCACAAGGACCAGCCCTATAAAATATACCCCTAAACCTGGTTGAAACATTCTCATTACAACGTCAGCAGGATGCCACTTCTCACGACAGCTCAGAGGAACCAGGCGATAGGAAGACTTGAAGCTGGCCACACTGCACAAGCCGTTGCCAATCACTTCCAGGTCAACGTTCGGACCATCTACAGGCTGCAGCAACGTTTCCGGGCCACCAACACCACAAATGATCGCCCCCGTACTGGCAGACCAAGGGTGACCACAAGACGACATGACCACCATGTTGTGCGACAGCATGTACAGAATCCTCCATGCAGACATCCGAAACAGCAAGCCAGACAGTGGGAACACACGGAAGACCAATCAGTACTGATACAGTACGCCGACGTCTTAACAGCGGGAACCTCCATTGCCGTAGACCTTACCGTGGACCTATCCTCACACCTCGTCATCGTCGTGAACATCTACGATTTGCACTACAACACCAAAACTGGCGATACAGGCAATGGAGAACTGTTCTGTTCACAGATGAGAGTCGGTACTGCGTATCAACTGCAGATGGCAGAACAAGAATATGGTGAAGACGTGGCCAGCGCTACTCATACCAATGTGTTATGGAAAGAGACTCATGGGGAGGTGCAAGCATCATGGTATGGGGTGGAATAGGCCTGAACCAGAGAGTGGGTCCTGTGGTGTTCCAGAACCTTGGTCCAGGGAGAGGAGGCGACATCACAGCGGTGCGCTATATCGACCAAGCTCTAAGACCCCACGTCATACCACATTTCGCACGTCACCGGAACAACATTTTCCAGCATGATAACGCCTGGGCCCATACTGCCAGAGCTACACACGACTTCCTACAGCAGAACGGTGTCAACATTATGCAGTGGCCAGCCCTTAGTCCTGATTTAAACCCAATGAACATCTTTGGCATGGAATTCAGAGGCGACTGAATAATTATTACACAATTTATTTGATGTCCTTTCATTTTCACTCCCTATTTTGCTACCTTCATTGATGTGGGGAATCGAACCCTGGTCGAACGCCTTACCAGTTAGGCTTCCCCGCCGCCCCGTGGCTTGATAGAATTAGAGTTAAATGTTTATACTGACGTGTGATGGTTTTGTCTCAGGCTTTGTTTAAACGTTTCACTTATTTACTTATTTCATGTATAGACTTCTGGAATAACTTATTGTCTGAGAGATCCGTGAAGGTCCGGCTTAGAATTGATTTTCAGTAACCTATGCTTGTCGTAAGAGGCGACTAACGGGATCGGGTGGTCAGGCTCGCTGATTTGGTTGACACATGTCATCGGTTCCCAATCGCGCTGATCGATGCTCATGCTGATGATCACTGGATTGTCTGGTCAAGACTCGATTATTTACAAACCGCCGCCATATAGCTGGAATATTGCTGAGTGCGGCGTAAAACTAAACTCACTCACTCAGTATTGTCTGAGCGGGAGTTGAGACGAAACACAAAACAAACAGTGAATGTCACCAGATTCTATTCTGCATCGGAACAATTACACTTCCAGAAACCTTTATATTTCAATACCTTCAAGGAAACTGCGAGCAAACGTATCAACTACATGAAAACTACATTTGGCATGTTAGGCTTATGAATAGGGTTATAAAACGGTAATAAAAGTTGATCTTTACGCTTATATCACAGTGGTGCACAGACACTCCCGGTTGCGTGCATGTATGTGTAGTTTGCCGCTGTAACTACTGGCCTTATCCATACATATATTGAATTATTCAAAAAGGGTATGCCTGTTGGTTTGACATCTTGTGTTGTTTTATATCTTTTGCTACGAAAGAAAGGGCCGAGATTGGAATAATTATCAAACCACCATTCTAAATCAAAATTCCTTCACAGCTCCCCATATGAATTATGAATAGATAAACAGACCGAGCTTGTTTGAAATGTTTGAAACCTACCAAATTTCTTTTACATCTCAGTATATTTTTTTCTGCTCTCAGGGGATTAATTATGTAGTACGTGTATACGGTATTCTAATCACCACGTAAGTAAAGTGGGAGCACGACACACTAACCTATCACAGCAGGCAAATCGAATATAGGACTCTCCTCAGATAATGGAGTATAAATGATGAACTTACCAAGTTTTTATAATAATAGGATTTCTAATGTGTGTTTTAAATGCTTGTTATCAATAACGACCTTCTTGGCTTTTAAATTATTTCAATGTGGCATGTATTGTGTTCTTGTTTCAACTATAAGAGAGGGCCTGGTATCGTGTCTGTCGTCGTAGCATAAGTAAACATGACATGCGACTAATTATACTGTTGCTAATGTGCCATCCAGGCAACTGTAGTATATTCCCAGAAGGTGGTTAACTTCTCTTATCACTACGAGAGCAACATCGGCTTCCAACTGACTGGAGTCGTCCAAAGAGCACTGCTATATTCTGACACATACACTTATACCCAAGAAACGTTGAGAGGATGGCACCTCTGGTCCTGCTACTCATTTACATGAATTTCAGCCAAGGACAATCGGCAGACCAGGAAGTACTGTATGGTATTGGAATCAAGCTGTGCAACCTAAAATGTATCCAAAGAGGCTCATGTATGAGTTTTGCATACGCCATTGACAGATTAGCATGTCATCTATCTCACAAGGAAGCACCTGATTGGACAATGCGCGGATTTCCAATTTTCCCAAAGAAAAAGAGATCAAGTAAGTTTTTTGTTTCATATCACTTATATCAATCTTGGATGTGGTGAAACTGAAACGGAAGATATTGAACATGCTTTACATTGGCCACTACAGGGGATACTACAGCTGTGGAGGTTCGTAAATTTGGCGGTATTTGGAAACAAAGGTATTTTACATCGGATCTGCGGAGTATTATGCTTATTTAAAGCCCATAGTTGTCATCAATGCGATGCTTTCGGTATTATTATGTAATACCAAATTGCTCAATCTCATCAAACCCATCACAACAGAGCCGCACATTTTTTATGTACTTAGATTACGATCGATTTCTTATCATACGGATACCAATACATGAGTGAGTGAGTTACTTAGGATGTATAGTCGTATCGGCAAAATTTCAGACTAAAACAAGTCATATATTGACAATAAATAAAGTTATGCTGTACAACCTGTCTACAAAGAACAGTAAATAAACCAGGTAAGCACTGATAGAGATTTAGAATAGGATGTAAAATTGTACCACTATTCCGTGACAATACAATATAAACACGGCTGTAGATCACCAGCAACCGTAGGTAGATCACCATAATAGGGACTGTGGGGACTTACAGTTCTTTTGCGACCTGCATGGACCCTAGCTGGATTTACATCGTCCTTTCAGATATTAGCAATTATACACAAATATAGCCCTAAATTAAATAACATATATATTACGACTAAAGATAGTTATAGATATGAATTTACTTTGAATGTCTCAGTAATTATTAACCTTCCCAGTATAACAATAATTATACAATACTTTTACCCCTTTGATCAAACAGCTATAAACAATTTGACGAAACAGCCATAAACATCCTTAGTTACTAAGTTAAACTACCAAATACACACCTATTCATCTATCTACAAAACATGAATCAAAAACTTTTTAATCAGTCCTATTTCTTTGAACATGCAAATTAGCCAAACATTACAATGACATGTATTCCACGGCTAAAGAAGAAAATAATGCTTTGGACAATTTTGTGTAGCTGGGACCCCTTAATGGATAAAATCAAAACTCACAAGAATGCTGAATTATTTTAAAATAAAACTCCTCTCAAGTAGAGGGCATTCTTACCGCACAGGCAATCTGCCTGAAAGCTTTTGAATCTATTAAAAGTCGTTTCAAATTCCGAGAAGAGTGGATAAAAGTGAGTGAGTAAAAACGTCACATCGGCAATATTGCAGCCATATCGTGACGAGAACAGTTGATTTCAATAGGCAAATCAATAAATGTATAACCTAAAAACCTGTCATCGAAGGACAGTAAAACAACTAGAACATCGCAGATATACATGTAAAACTAGTAATTAAATCTAAAACATTCTAACTATAGGGGACAACACAATATAAAAATTGGCTATAGATCGCCAACAACTGAAAGTAGATCACCATACTAGGGACCACGGGGACTTACAGTACCTTTGCTACCTGCATGGACCCTAGTTGGATTTACATCCTCCCTTCAGCTGTCAGCAAATTTTTGACAATCAAGCCGTAAATTAAAAGAACATATATGCTACGATAAAACATAACAGTTGGTTTAAATCTACTTAGAATGCTTTGGGACTTACGTACCCTCTCAGGAGGACAAGAGTAGATACAACAACTCTTTTTCACTTACACTAGTACAGGTGCTAGTGCGCTCCAGACTAGATTATGGCTTCATTGTCTACCTTCCATGGACAAACTCAAACAAAAATAGACTCAGTGCACCACCAAGTATTAAGGCTTCATCTTGGAGCTTTTAGGACCTTCCCTGAAGACAGTCTGTGCGTAAACGGAAGCCGGCATACCGTCCCTTGAACAACGCAGCCAAATATATCATTGCAATACATTACTAATTTGCTTAGTGCCAATCATACAATTCGTATTTCAATCCTCATTATAAAGACATTTTTGAAATGTGCCAAATCTTGTTCCACCTCTTGGAACCTGAATTCAAAATCAAATGCATCTGAATATTACACCACCTCTTGGACGCCATACACAAACGCCCCACAAACTGAAATATAAATTCTTTGGTTTTCATCCAACAATACTACCAAATTATTTGTTAAAGAATCACCCTCAAAGATCCATTTGTTAAGGAGGAATCCAAGAATAATGTCGAACTTGCTTGCTTTCATCATTGGATCCAAAACTGTTTCCACGAGGCAAAAACTATCTTTACAGCTTTTCAGATTCAATGCCTTGCATTCAGGAGCTTAACGTGTTTCCTCGAACCCCATTGTGCTCCTTTACAATGATCTTTGTAAGGGAAAATGTAATATGGTATTTTGCTACGAGCAAAATCATATGGGCATAGCAGGTAACTCAAAAGCCTGTGGTCCAACTCATGACAAAGCGTTATCACTATTGATCCGTACGGAGATTTCAACTAAAAGGAGGTTTTAAACCCAAAATGGGTAACACCCAAGTAGGAAAGAACTGACTCCAGAAATTTCAACCAACAATCAGTCATACCTCCTTCGATTGTCAGTCAAGACAATACCAGGTCATTTATAAATGATGTCGCATTGACCAGAGTCTATATACAGTACAACCAGAATTTATTGAGAGTTTAAGATTGTATGTTTTGGTTTTTTCACTCATTACTCACGTATTAAATATGAATATTAGCAGAACATAACTTCAGATTCAAAGACAGGTGAACAGTTAGTATTTTGTCAAGTCACCATGGGCAGCCATGAAGGGCCACCTCCTCGTGGTGGATGCTGGGTATCGCTAAGCGCCCTTCGAACCCCGTTGTGGACCCGGGGGGATATTTGGTCCACCAACCCGTTTGCCGTGGGTTGCGCCCCTGTGTCGGTGGAGGAAGGGAGTCTGGTGGTTGAGGGCACTGGTTCCAGGAACAGTGTTCCTTTGCCCAACACACCACTTCGGCCCTAACTTCACCTAGACGGGTGGTAGAATGGGCCCGGTTCTACCAATCGGCTGGTCATGTCGAGCCCTGTGCATTCAATTATATCTGCACAAAATTTATATTATGTATTACATTTTTGACTTTAGGTCTTGACGCATTTTTGTTTATAAATCATCACTTGATTTTGAAATATGTACTATTTAAATTGCCTAGAGTCTTATGCCCAGAAGGCGATGGCTCATGGGCCAATCTGGTAGATTGATTACTTGTTTAATCTTTCTGCTTGAGTATATCATCCCAGTATCCTTGGTGCTACAAGTCGGAGGTCCACTTGTATATAGCACCGTCTTTTATGACACTCCGTGGTGGGTGGGGAGCTGGGTTGATGAATCTTTTATACATTAACATGGAACCTGAAACCCCCCCTGAGAAAAAAACGTCAGCTTGATAATAATCAAAGCACAAATGATAGTTATAGGCCATTGACACAGGTAGACTACTGGCCAAGATTTCTAGTGATAGAATCTCCAGACAAAAAGCCAATTAAACTCAATCCGTTTGCTGTATCTAAAGCAGTGTATGGTATTGCAGGAGACGTTAAAAATATCAAGCGAATGAGATCTGGGTCGTTGCTCATTGAATGTAGTAAACGACATCAAGCAGCTAACCTGCAGTCAATTGATACTTTGGCTGGATTCCCTGTTTCAGTGTCAATCCATCGTACACTGAATTCAAGTAAAGGCATAGTCAGGGATCGAGATCATCTTTTGGAGGACATGACGGAGCTTGACATCATGCTTGAACTCAAAGATCAAGGTGTTACGTACGTGAAACGTTTTACGAGGCGTAAGAATTCAGAAGTGATTCCAACAAACACATATTTGTTTTCATTTGTCTCTCCAACGGCACCCAAATCAATCAAAGCCGGGTATTGCAATCTTCAAGTTGAATTGTATATTCCAAATCCATTGAGGTGTTTTAAATGCCAGAAATTTGGTCATGGGATAAATTCTTGTTCAAACCCTATAACTTGTGCTCATTTTGGGGAGCAATCTCATGTCACAGAAGACTGTACAAACAACTTTAAAAATGTGTCAATTGTTCAGGACAGCATTCCTCCTCATCAAAGACTGCCAGGTATGGAAGGGGAAATGGAAGTCAATAAAATAAAACATTCTCAAAACATCAGCTATGCTGAAGCTAAGAAACTTGTTCCATCTGTTTACCCAAGTAACTCTTATGCTTCTGTTATTAAAAGACCACTCACGACCACAGCCTCAGTTGAATGTCAAACAGAGCTGACATGGATAAAATCTTCTACTCCTGAACCCATCCCAAATCAAGACTTGTTGACACGAGGAGAATCTGCTACCCAGACTGCAGACGTGTTACAAGCTACAGTGACGTCCTCTCAACCTCAGTCTATGCCTTCTTCACAGAAGGATTCTGCTTGTCAAAGACTCAACCAGATAAAGGGAAGTCCTCCGGTACAACCGTTCATTCAAAATCAAATCAGATTCGTGTCCATCTAAATCTGTCCATGGAACTCAAGTTACGCAAACTGTGAAAGGAAATCAAAAACTAAATAGAATCAACCATAGCGATAGACTAAAGGTTCAAAAGATGACATCCAGCTTTTTAACAAGTATGGGTCTCTCGAAGATATGGATACATCCGAACTTATCCATCATCGGTCAGGAGTTCATCGCCTTCTAAATCAAGGCGTGGTAGATCGCCAATAAGTGCACCCAAATCATGAATCATTCACAAAATATATTACAGTGGAATTGTGGAGGGTTAAGGACTAACTTTAATGAATTGCAGCTTTTAGTCCAAGATTTGTCACCACGAGCATTTTATCTGCAGGAAACATATCTGAAACAGACAGATACGTTTAATCTACGTCAGTACGTTGCATATCATTCCTTCTCACCTCCGGGTGATAGAGCCACTGGTGGATCATCAATCCTTGTTAAGCAGAATGTTATTCACAGCCCTGTCCCACTTACAACTAATCTTCAAGCCGTTGCAGTGAGACTTACACTTCATGTTGTCTTTACATTATGCTCACTGTACATTCCGCCTTCTTCAACACTTCACCTGACTGATCTTCAAGCTCTCTATGATCAACTTCCGAAACCCTGCATTATCATGGGTGATCTTAATGGCCATAATCCGCTCTGGGGTGGTACAAATACTAACACTAAAGGCAAAATCCTGGAAGATTTTATCTCAAATAATGACATGTGCATATTTAATGATGATTCAAGCACGTATCTGCATCCTGCAACAGGCACCTACTCTTCTCTGGATTTGTCTCTCTCAGACTCAAATCTACTTAATGAATTTGATTGGTCAGTACACAACGACCTCTGTGGCAGTGATCACTTTCCCGACACTATCAGAAACTTATCCAACTGATTCTCCATCTATTACAAGATGGAATTTTTCGAAGGCAGACTGGCCTTTATTTCAAACTTTATGCACATCTAAACTAAGACCCGAATGTTTCAGTGATATTGCTGATCCTATTCAGGTATTTTCTGACGTATTAAATGTAATAGCTGATGAGTGTATACCAAAGTCCTCTACAACTCCACATGTGCGAAAGCCATGGTTTAATGCAGACTGTAAATATGCTAGAAAGCGAGGAAAAAGGCAGAGAAATATTTCCGCCATCACCCAACTGTCCACAACTTAAATCACTTTAAAATGCGCAATGCGAAGGCACGTCGCACCTTCAAACAAAATAAACGGCAATCTTGGAGGAACTATGTCTCCAAAATTAACTCACGTACGTCAATGTCTAAGGTATGGAACATGGTTAAAAGAATTAAAGGCAAAGGATCAAAATCTGCTGTTCACCATCTTAAAGATGGTGATAATTTAATTACTGACAAGTCTCAAATTGCAGATAAAATTGGCAAAACTCTTGCCAAAATTCTTCATCGGCAAATTATGTCCCTGAGTTTCAGAGATATCAGAAACAACAGGAAAAGACCAAAGTTAATTTTGAATCAAATAATGGTGAAGACTATAATGAACTGTTTTCATTACATGAGCTATATACAGCTCTTGAGCAAGCTCGTGACACTGCAGCGGGTGATGACAACATTCATTACCAGCTACTGAAACACTTGCCTGAGCCATGTCTGGTCACACTTTTGCCTGAGCCATGTCTGGTCACACTTTTAGATTTATTTGACAAAATCTGGACGTCGGGAAATTCCCTCCCTCGTGGCGTAATGCCATTTTAGTCCCCATTCCAAAACCTGGCAAAGGATCATACAGATCCGTCGAATTACAGACCAATATCTCTAACTAGCTGTGTCTGTAAAACCATGGAACGTATGGTGAATAATAGATTAACTTGGTATCTTGAAACCAATAACCTTATAACAAATATTCAATGTGGTTTCAGGAAAAATCGTAGTACCATTGATCATTTGGTACGTTTAGAATCCTTTGTTAAGAATGCTATAGTAAATAAACAACATGCTGTATCAATTTTCCTTGACCTTGAGAAAGCCTATGATACGACATGGAAGCATGGCATTTTAAAGGATTTACATGATTTTGGTTTGAGGGGCTGGTTGCCTCTTTTTATATCACAGTTTTAAAAAGACAGACAATTTCAAGTCCGAGTGGGTACAACCCTGTCTGATCATTACAATCAGGATCAGGTTGTCCCTCAAGGCAGTATTTTGTCTGTCACTTTATTTAGTATCAAGATCAACAGTTTATCCAAGGTTTTAAACGATTCAATTGATGGATCACTTTTGTGGATGATTTTAATATTTCTTGTCGCGGTAAGAATATGCATACTATTGAACGGCAACTGCAGTTATGTTTAAATAAAATAAATAAATGGTGTCTTGAAAACGGCTTTAAATTTTCCAAGTCAAAACTAATTGTCTACACTTTTGTAGAAAATATAAGCCTCATAAGGATCAGAACTATCTTTAAATGGCACGCCAATCAAAGTTGTAAAGGAGGCCAAGTTCTTGGGCCTTATTTTTTGACTCACATTTTACTTTTTTGCCGCATATTAAATCCCTTAAAGCCAAATGCCTGAAGGCACTCGATTTGTTGAAAGTTGTTTCAAACTCAAAGTGGGGAGGGGATCAAACTACCCTCCTCCACCTATATCGATCATTGGTTCGCTCAAAGCTTGATTATGGTTCTATCGTATATGGTGGCGCCTGTAAAGCAACCTAAAATTACTTGATTCTGTCCACCACCAAGGTCTACGACTTTGTCTTGGGTCCTTTAGAACCTCTCCTGTCGACAGTATCTACGTCGAGGCTGATGAGCCATCTCTTAAACAACGCCGTATAAAATTGTCCTTGCAATATATAACAAAACTTTATTCTAACGAGTCTAATCCTGCATTTAACTGCGTCTTTACTCCTCTCTATGAGGATTTGTACAACAAAAAGCCTTCTCTTGTTCCGCCTCTTGGTTTAAGAATTAAGCCATTTCTGTTTGCTGCCGGCATTGAGCTGGAAAATATAGCTCCTTCCGTCTTCTTTCTTCTCCTCCTTGGCAATTGGTGAAGCCTGAAGTTGACCTAACTCTGACAAGGTTTAAGAAATCTCAAACTAATGAATTACAATATAAACAAGAATATAATCAATTAAAAATAAATATAATACATACAAATCCTTATTTACAGATGGGTCTAAGGATGGTGGCGCGGTGGCATGTGCCACTGTCATTGGATCCAGAACAATCTCCTCTCGTTTACCAGATAACAGCTCTATTTTTACAGCTGAAACAAACGACATATTAACAGCCTTAAAATATATTAAAAACACCCTAAATATCAACAATATATCATCTTTTCTGACTCTCTTTCTTGCCTTCAGGCTATTAAAATATTTCTTGTAAACATCCACTTTTATTAGAAATTATTGAATTATATAATGAGCTTGCTACTGGCCAATGCGACATCGTTTTTGTTGGTTACCCAGCCATGTTGGCATTTCTGGGAATACAATGGCCGATCTTGCTGCTAAGGCAGCACTCAACAAATCTGTGACACCACTTCTAATTCCATACTCTGATTACAAAGCTAGCATTAGAACTTTCATCCGTGATCTGATGCAGAAGAAGTGGGACACCCAAATGGAGGTATTAATAAATTACATGAAATAAAACCCTATATCGGTTACACTTACTTGGGTTGTCAGTCCCGGTTTGAAGAGGTCATCATGCGACGATGTCGTATTGGCCACACTAGATACACTCATGCATACCTATTGAAGGTGAGGATCCTCCGTTTTGTATCCCTTGTGATGAGAGAACCACGGTCAAGCATGTCTTGCTTGACTGTGTTGAATTCTCCATCATAAAGGGATAAATACTCAATGTGAAAACAGTTAAGGATCTTTTTAACACTGTTAATTTTCATTTAATTATTGGCTTTTTAAAAGAAATTGATTTAATGAATGAATTGTTAAAAAATATGTTCTGTACATACAGTCAGCTCTCGTTAATCCGACACTCATTAATCCGACAATCACGTTAATCCGACAAAAAATTAGGGAACCATTTAAAAGAGTGATAATTACTCTCGTTAATCCGACATTCTCGCATTCCGACTCCGACACACCAATCTAGCAACCGATCATTGTAAATACATTGTAAAACATTCGTTAATCCGACAATCAACACAGCCGGTCAGATGATCCGACCGTATACAAACATCACACATGAAAGGTGATTAGCGCGTGCCTTACTGGCTGCTTAACACCCACGTCAGTGAACATCACACTTGTTAATTAGGAACACAGGATAATTAATTGAGGGCGATTTAATCAAGAAATAACAGTAGAGCGAGCAGTATAAAATGTTTACAACCGACATGAGTTTTCATCACAAGATGTCTGTCACGAGTACACCAGCTGCTAAGCGACCCCTTGTAGAAGTCACGCCATTGATCAAGAAAGAAATCTCCTTTTGAAGAAAGACAAACCCCAGACAGCACAACAAAGAAGTCATCACTTTTGCTGAGCAGAAGTTTGATGTGAAGATTGGACGATCAACCGTATCTGACATCCTGAAGCGGTCTGCTTAGTGGTTGAGCGTCTCTACGACTGATTCCAATGCTTCAAGCTATCTGAGGCCAAAACATCGTTGAACATTTTGCAAACATTTCTGACACACCACTTAGACGTGTTTGATGTTAATGACCATCAAAGACTTTTTCAAGTTATAAATTATATATGTTATGATACACGCCTGATTGTACATTAGACGTCCACATGTTATTATGGAATTAGTTGTATGGAAACTGTAACATATTCAACATCCGGGTCATAATGGCAGCTGATATGCGGTAAAAACAAACGTGAGTTTTGTGCCAATGTGGTCATGAAATAGATATGAAACTGTTCGCTTATGTGATTATATATGTATGTTATGCCATCTATGAATGTTAATAAATGAAAACAAGTATGTATTGTTAGTATTTCTTATTTCTGTGAATATTTTTACATACGATGAAGATAACTAGATCTACCATTTCTGATATGCATGCAACAGTATGACGATCATGATATTTAGTAAACATTGATATTTTCACACAAATACATTAATCCGACATTTTCATTAATCCGACATTTTCGTTAATCCGACATATTTCTCTCTGCAACCATGTCGGATTAACGAGGGGTTAATATATGTATTTTAATTATTGGTAGATTTGCTTAGTAACTTAGATTGTTAGTGGCAGTGCCCTCGAAGGGGTTGAAGTAGCGTAAAATTATTGTCCTCCTGAGGAGGGTACGTAAGTCCCAAAACATTTCAAAATACATTTAAGTATACCAGGTTTTTAATCGTATTATTTTTGTTATTTTACTATATGGCTAATTTTCGGTATAAACGCCAATGGCTGAAGGTATGGTGTAAATCCAGCTAGGGTCCATGCAGGTAGCAAAGGTAATGTAAGTCCCCATGGTTCCTAGTATGGTGATCTACCTTCAGTTGTTGGCGATCTATAGCCCATTTTTTACATTGTATTGTCTTCTTTAATTGGAATATTTTAGCTTTGTTCGCTAGTTTTATATTCATATCTGTGATTATCTAGTATTTTAACTGTCCTTCGTTGGCAGGTGTTTTATAATATACATATATTTCATTTCAATATCAAATGTTTTCGTCACGATATGGCTGAAATATTGCCGATGTGACGTTAAATATTAACTCACTCACTCACTCAAGTCACCATGGGCAGCAATGCAGACTTCAATGCGGCGGGGCATACTACTGATCAAAAGTTAGAAAGTCGTGGTCCATGCTGTCCCAATTTCGGATCACCTCTTCTTTCATTTCAGCAATATTTTCAGATTTTTCTTATTGACACTTTCCTTCATAAGTCCCCAAACATTTTCTATTGGATTTAGGTCAGGGCTATAGCTTTGCCAATCTAATAATGTCACATTTTGGTTCCGAAACCAGGCCTGTGAATGCTTTTAACGATGTTTTGGGTCCTTGTCCTGCTGGAAAATCCAAACATTGCCATAGAACACGTGAGCACATGGAAGTAAATGTCCCTCGAGAATATATACTAGCCACATAAAGAAACTGTGCATTGTCAAAATATTATCCCAGTTAATAAGTACGATAACAATGCCAAAGGTACATATAAACTTTAATGGAGGGATCATGATACCATGACAAGTCGGGAGAATTTCAATTGAAAAGTCAATCACAATGACGTCACGAGTCCACAAGCGGGACAGGGATCAAACGACCATGTCACAAGCTCAATAACGGGTATGTCCACCATCGGCATTAAGAACAGCAGTGCATCGACGACGCATAGAGCCTATCAGACGTGCAAGGAAGGCTTGTGGGATCTCAAGCCAGATTCTCTCAAGTTCTGTTGCAAGGTCAAGGACGTTATCTGGCGGATGAGGAAGACGGCGTAGACGTCAATCCATCTCGTCCCAAACATGCTCTATCGGGGAGAGATCCGGTGAATTTGCAGGCCAAGGCAGTAAGTCAACGTTGTGGTGTTGCAAGAAATCCATAGCAACCCTTGCCGTATGAGGGCGGGCATTGTCCTGTTGGAATGTTAACCCAGGGCCATGACGTTGCAGAAAAGGAATTGCCACAGGTCGAAGAATCTTATCCCTGTAGCCCACACCAGTTAAGTTGCCCTGAACAATCACCAAAGGAGTTCTTTGGCGTGCTGTTATTCCACCCAAAATCATCAGGGAACCACCACCAAAGCGATTCCTCTCCAAGACACAGGTCTGTGCATAACGTTCTCCCACGCGTCTATAGGCACGTTGACATCCATCACTATGGGAAATGTTAAACCTGGACTCATCTGTAAAACAACATTTCTCCACCAAAACAAGGGTCTCCCGACATGATTTCGGCACCACATTCGGCGAGCTTGTCGATGACGGTGTGTGTCAGGATAGGCCGTATGGCGGGACGTCGTGGTCTGATCCCGTGATGACGTAAACGTTGTCAAAGTCCTAGGATGGTCCTGGGATGGTTCGGGCAGTCATCACTGCAGTCTGGAATCTGTGGCGAAGATGGGTCACCCTTATCCATATGTCCAGTCTTTGCGTTGTTACACGTGGACGTCAGAACGTGGCCGATCGATGACGTTATTTGTGTTCTGGTAGCGTCTCACCAGTGCAGAAATGGTGTTCCGGTGGCAGTGGAAATGTGCAGCCACTTGTCGTTGAGACATCCCCACGGGCCATCCCAATGGCCTCATGACGTTATTGCAGACGTGACCCTTGGCATGATATGCGTTTCAATAGCCGTTAAATTTTTTGAACGATCGCAAGGGCAGGGGTTGAGCTTTCCAAAGTGACAGTATTGTGTGGCATTCATTTGCTCTGTTTCTCTTATCCGGAATGCACGTGCAACAACGTATTGCACGTCTCAAGGACGAACCCACTGACGTCACGGAACGTGGCACGCGCATGCATGTTGGATACATGTCACTAATCTCTGAGGTTAAATCCTTATGTGTCTACACAGGTTTGATAAAATTAGATTTTAAATTTTTGTATGCACAGTTTCTTTATGTGCCTAGTATATATACTCATGAATATCTATTTAACACAGATAAAGACAAACCTACTTAGTGTAACCTGTACGACGCAAGGTTCGAGTATCTTTTGTTGTGACTCCTTGATACTATTCGTTGACATAAACTTTTAGTATTTATAATGAATTTGTAACTATTTTTACTCACGATATGGCTAAACTACTGGAGCTGTGACTATCAACTTAACTCACCCGCTCACTTTTCGTGACTGCGTGGACTTCTTAAATGGAACTGATTACCATTATCATTCAGTGATCTGGAACATCTCTGTACCCGTTTTATACGCATTTTATATACAACTATTATTATCAATGTAATTATCATGAACCTGTTCCAAGTCATTAGTGACAATTCTTGACCGTTTATAGCTGTTATTTTCACAAGTTATATAGAAGTCGTAACCACCTAATAAAGGACATGTTTCCAAATCCAGTGAGACAAACTGGTCTGCTACACAATGACGTTCTTGCTTTAAAACCAAGAACCCCATCCAACCACAGTATGGTTCCCCTTGCCTCAGAAGGCAATTTTCAGATTTGACTTTATATACAATATTCATGATTCATATACGTTCTTTACACACATGTGCATCTCAAGACAAACCCCGTACATATACTGAAGCCAATAAAACGCAATTGGTATTTATTGTCCTGGAACTTATTAAAGTTATATTGAAAAGAATGTTCCTGCGACACAGAGGATGTAGGGACAAAAGGGTTGTTATTCTGGTCCATTTCGAGTTCGAGTCCCCGAGCATTCCTCTCACGTGAACTTCGATGCTTAAAACTGAACCTTTGACATTTCTCGTAAACACAACCACACTCCTTAAACACGTTGTGCACGTGCATTACCTGCACCCAGGCCCTTTAAAAGCACATGGAATTGTGAAACTCAATCACTTTGAGAACATGCCACGCTTGACACAAGACGAAAGGAATCAGGCTATCGGTATGGTCAGCCAAGGTGCTACAGATGTGATTATTGCCAGGCATTTTAATGTGCATCCATCCACTGTTGGTCGAGTCAGACAACGTTTTCGGGCCACCGGAAGTGTTGCTGACCGTCCGCGACCTGGTGCACCACCTCTGACGATAGCTCGACAGGACTACAATATCCGAGTTTCACACTTGCGAAATCGGTTCCAAACAGCTGCAAGAAGGACAATTGGGACAAGACAACGTCATGCCAGCGCCCAAACGGTGCGAAGACGCCTTGCTGACTTCAACATCAGGTGTCGTACCGTGGTGTCCCTTGTTGCATCGACAGTGAGTGAGATGAAATTTAACGTCACATCGGCAATATTGCAGCTATGTCGTGGCATCGCCACAGACTTGCCAGACAGCGATGGACAGCTAATGGAGCCATTCTTGGCAACAGGCCATGGCGAGATGCCATTTTGTTCAGATGAATCCAGGTTTAATGTATCCTTTGCAGATGGACGTCAACGGATTTATCGACGTCGAGGTGAAGGACTTGCGCCAAACTGTCCTTGAACATGATCTGGTTTGGAGGGGTCGAAGTCATGAGCTGGTGTGCTATCAATAGGGCTGTATTATGTCCTAAAATTTCGTATTGTGATATATTGCGATACACTCTGCTGTATTGCGATACGTATTGCGATATATTGTGAAAGAACAGTTATTGAGATCTGTCACTTTGTTATATTCTTTTAGCTCCAAATTGAATCACAGTATATGTGAGTAGCCACTGTGCATTGTATAGCTTCTTTCGAGGCACAAAAAGGAAAAAAACAGAACATTCTTCTGTTTATATTTATATTTTAAATCAGCAGGGATCGACACTCACTAAAACTTTTAACTAGTACTCCGGGCTAGTGGATTTTGTATGTCATTACTAGTCCCTTTCAAAAAGTACTAGCCGTACACTTTACTATAAACAACTTTCATCAAGTCTTGTCTTTATTTGTAACTGCTGTCCAAAGGAAAGTTATTATCCAACGGCCACTGATCCAGAGCGATTATGTTTCTCGCCAGCAGTCTAATTACTAAACGAAGCTGCAGGCTGGTCGGTACCTGCTCACTCGACCGTGACGTGACGGGCGCGGGAACTGGGCTACTGTCCACCTTGGCAGAATTTCTTCAACCTAAACAGTGGGACATTAGGAAGGGTAGATGCCCGTTATTTCAAAATATCCCCGGTAGTTCTTGTTTGACTGTAATAAAGAATCCCAGCAGTGTAAACATTTTCAGATTTTCTAATGCCTGGATGGTATAATGACTGATCCAATGTGATCCTAATTCTGTGATTTTTACCTCGATATTCAATCATGTCATGTAAAAATATGATGTTTTTTTATTACCTATGCGATGGTATTTAAAACACACATTTGATGTATTTGAATCCCTAAACTAAACAACCCCACATTACCATTACTAGAACAATCTGAAAATTTACTTAGGTAAATAGGTGTATACAGCAAATGCGTATATGTATTTCTTAACAGTGCAGTTCCGTTCGTATCCTCAAAAAAACGTTATTTGTCATCATTCACTTGATGGTCAGTTAATGAATTTATAACAAAGGTATAATTAGTGGTAACACCCTCATATTAAGGTTCCCGACAAAGGTTCCCATTTGGCATTTCTCGTGTCCGGAGTAAATACTCAACATTATAAATTAAGGTCCTATGTGGCAAATGTATTACATCTTATGTAATATGCGCATGGTTCCAAGTGCAGCAAGAGGGATTGTCAGAAGAGTTACAAGAACAAACATCGATCAAAGGTTTAACCGATAACACGCTGATTGATTAATTGCCTTTATCTTGCCAAGTGGATTTGTCAAAGGTAACTTGTTTATGTATGTAGATTTACTAATCTATACTGAATACATCCTGTCGTAGAGTGCCTCTGTAAAAACAGCATCCTTCCTTCAAAGGATTAACGGCCAATACATTGATTGATTGCTCATTATTGGCTAACTAAATTACGTTTTTAAAGAATGGCGGAAAGCATGCAATTAGTTGGCAGGTGTGCTATCTTGTGTGACCAATCAGACTCTACACCAACGTGAAACATTTGCAACGATATATTACCTTTTCGCATATAAGACTGTTACAAGACACATGGCATAAAGCAAGATTCTTTGTCAGCTGAAGGTGAATGGCATGTCGTTCCTTTATGTCGATATCGATGGATACATTCCTCGAACAAAGTTGGATAGCCTGACATGACATTTTGTTTTTCTTCATTTGTTGTTGTCTGATACAGAGTAATTCTTTTCGCCGTTAAGTGTAGTGAGACAGACAACATTCACTAGGTCGCACTTAAGGCGTGTGTGTGAAATAATACAATATCTATAAAATGATTAGATGTCATAAATTCACAATAATGATAAGCAGATCGTGTGCATTTTAATAGGTTTCAAAATGCATACAAATATGATAATAAACTAATTAGGATTCCAACACAAAATACAAAGACGTGCATTGACTTCGTTATTTTTGAGTCCTGACATTTTTTACCACTGGCAGATGGTTAAACTTCAAAATGTTTTCATTGTTATCAAATTAATGAAGATGGAAATATTATCCAGTAAAAACGATTTCCTCCTTGTTGATCAATCTATACTTATACTATCAATTGCGCTTGCGGGTAGCGCATTAGAGGTCAGGAACCAGTCAAGAATTATGGGATATCATCCGGGTTCTCGCGGGAGAAAAACAATAACAAAAGCAACAACCAGTCCACGGAAATTGCTCTGGATCAGTGGCCCTTTAACATTACCTATTTCATGAATGACGTTGGGTACACTTTCCCATAAAGAAATGATTTAACAAAGCATTCAAGATGGGCAAAAGTCTCTCTGTATTAGGTAAAGTAAACTTTCTTTAGACGGAATAGAATAATGAAAAAAATTGAAACATGAGAGGTGAGGTGAGGTGAAATTGGGTTTAACGTCGTGCTTGAGAATATTTCGCTCATAAGACGACGTGCATGCGTGCGTATGTGTATGTGCGGCTGCTTGTACTAGCCCAGACTTAAGCTGGTTTTATAGTGCAAGCCCACTGAGATACCATGCCGCAGTGTAGCATGAATACCCCACTCAGACACATTCTACTGACTCCGAGCCGACCAGTCCTTGTTGTACCCATTAATGCCGAGCGCCAGGCAAGGACCAACAAGTACCATATTTTAACGTCTTTTTGGTATGACGCGGTCGGGGATCTAACCCGCGACCTTCCGCTGAAACATGAGAAACATAGCCTTATAATAAGATAGAAGCCTAGTACGTTTATCAAGGAAAATATCAGCTCGTGAAACATTATTGCTACTACATGTCATACACCAATTGAATTTTTCAGGTCTGATCCAACTAATGATAAACACCACAGGTATTTTAACATATCATTCATATCATACAACTTTAAGTTAAATAAGTAAACTCCCGCTATTGTATAATATCACAATAACCGTATCAGGAGTATTTTCGCAGTTGTAAGAAGCTATTTTATTGGATAAAGATTGGTTCCTAATGACACTTTTACGCCACAGTCTGTTATAAGGTTCGTGATTGGTAAAAACCATGCACGTAACGTAAGGCAGCCAGTCATATTACAGCAATGTATACCGTCCTCATAAACTCTTAGACATACGTTTTGGGTACAATGATGCTATTCTGAACGTGTTAAGTGGGAAATCGCCACAAGTATGTAATAGGTGGCAAATATTCTTTATGCAATTTGTTTCACATTAAACATAGTGTCGGAGCATGACGATCGAGGCGACGAAAGCCGAGATGCCACTTGACTTGCATAACATGATTGCACGAAATGATGGAAATAGTAACTTAGATGTACGTTTGACAACTTTTATGAAAACTGTAGATTTTATTCATTAGTTTCTTCAATTTTAATGATTTCCTCGAAACATCGATACTTTGCTCTTTGACAATTCTTAATTGGACCAGTTGCCAATCACTTGGAAAGACTTCCGCCCAATCCCCACCCACCAGCACCCATATTACCTGAATATACATATATATCTTTTTCTTCACCATTAACATTTAGTGGGATTGCAGGCGGAGTCTTTCCTGCGGTGTGGAATGGATTAAAATTGAACAAATAAATCTTTGTCGGTATACCGGTACATCATAAGCGTATCGCGATACGTAATTGTTACAATGTCGTATTGCGGTTTACCGGTGCAGCCCTAGCTATCAATGCCAACTTCTGATCCCAGATGGTAGTGGTTAACGGCAATCTGAATGCTCAACGTTTTGAGGACAATATCATTCGTCCGGCTGTACTCACAATGATGGATCAACATGGCGGTCACAACCATTTTGTGTTTCAGCATGATAATGCAGCCAGGGTAACAATGGATTTTTTTAAATAACGAGAATGTTCCTGTGATGGACTGGCCTTAATTGTGCCCAGACATGAACCCAATCGAGCATCTGTGGAATGAATTTGGACGGCGAGTTCGAAATCAACTTGTGCCACCAAGGACAGTTGCTGAATTGACACATGCCCTTCAACATCACTGGCAGACCATCCCACAGCTATTCCTGAGACATTTGTGTCTTTCAATGCCCCGAAGACTGCGAGCATGTCTTGCAGCGCACGGTGGACACACACGATATTGATTGCAAGTGTCACCCTCCTTTGTTTGATGTCGTTGTTGCGTCACTGATGTTGTTGTTGATTGAATATTTTCAGATGAAATTATTCACAGATGTTCAATTAAAACATATGTGCCAGTTACATTTATATATGTTGACATTTGTGCGAGTAAAGACAGTATGAATATCAAATACATTTTTAACGGTTTTCAGTATGTTTACAAGTCCCAGTATTTTAAGGCACTACCCCCAGCTCCCTTTTGCATACATACAAGTACCCCTACATGAATGTACCTCTCTGAATGAAGCCCACATTTAGAACCCTCTACGTGTAGTTACCTTTACATCCAGGTACCGCTACAGGCAAGAGCCCTAACATTAATGTTCCCTCCACATGACTAACACGCATCAAGAAGATGTTACAAAGGAATAAGTGTAATAAGGAGGAGGTGTTGAAGGAGAAAAAGGCATGAAGTGTAACTTAAAGCCTATCGTAAAAGAAACAGCACTATTCAGAATGGTTTTATTATGCTTCAGATTTCAGCAGGTGCGTGCTCTGACTTGAGCTGTGAAAAAAAACACTCGCTGTGTGGAGAGACGTCGTGGTGGCGTAGCCTGTCCTGAGGGTAAGATTCATTTATGACCAAGTTGGTGAGGTGAAATTGGGTTTAACGTCGTGCTTGAGAATATTTCGCTCATATGACGACGTGCATGCGTGTGTATGTGTATGCGCGGCTGCTTGTACTAGCCCAGACTTAAGCTGGTTTTATAGTGCTAGCCCACTGAGGTACCATGCCGCAGTGAAGCATGAATACCCCACTCAGACACATTATACTGACTCCGAGCCGACCAGTCCTTGTTGTACCCATTAATGCCGAGCGCCAGGCAAGGACCCACAAGTACCATATTTTAACGTCTTTTGGTATGACGCGGTCGGGGATCGAACCCGCGACCTTCCGCTCTCCGGGCTGACGCTGTAACCACTACACCACGGAGGCGGTCTATGATCAAGCTAACAAGGAGACAAAGTTATGTTATGTTTGCTATGTGAAGCGTTAGATGTGTCACTTTTAAAATGGTGTAGACTTTTAAAAGTGTGAAGGTGCGTGAGCGAGTGATCAAATGGTCAATATTCAAGTGACTGAGGTGACATTTAGAGTCATATCTGCAATATTTCAGCCATATCCTAACTAGAAATGTGGTGCATACATTATCAACAAATGTTATTATAAAACAGCCAATTAAAGAATGGCGATTTTCTGCAAGTGTAGCCAAACTTGATATTTACGTGTGTGTGTGTGTGTGTTTATTTATTCATTCATTCGACCAATTTTAAAATGAACTTATTAATTACAGTACATAATCAAACTGTATCTATTATATAGATTTCTTTTAATAATCCGAGCATTAAATGAGAACTAATATCAATAAAAAGATCCTTCATAGATGATGATTTGAAATATTGATCCCTTGTGACAGAAAAATCAATACAGTGAAGCAAGAGCTGTAAAAATGATCATGCTGTGAAAATGGAGCTGTTATCCAGTAAACGAGAAGATATTCTGTATTCATTGACAGTGGCACCAGCAACTACGCCGCCATCCTATGATCCATTTGTAAATAAGGATTTGTATGTATTATATATTTTTTATTATTATAATATGTATTAAATTCGTGTTTGCACTATAATTCAGTTATTGTGAACAATGGTAGGTGTAGCTGGAGCTTCACCAATTGCCAAGGAGGAGAAAGCAGATATATATAAGACGTTTTCTCAGAAATTATCAAGAAAATCTTTTTTTCCTAATACCGATAATATAATTGTAAAATTGGTGTTACATTATATAGTAAGGTACTCAATAAGGGAGGCAACTCTTGTAGGCTCAAGAATAAATTATCAGGAGTTATCTTTCCTGGTGTAGCAGACAGCAGAAGAGAAAAGATAGCTGGTTCTTGATGATTTTGAAAGGGGCCTGACTGATGCAAAAGCGTTAGCTGGTAGACATGACATTCCTCTGTCTACAGTATACGGAACTTTGAAGAATATTCAGTCAGGAGTTGGGACTGAGCACAAGACAGGTGCAGGGAGGCCAAGGAAGTTTAGTACTACGGATCAGGTTGTGAGTAGGGGAAGATTGAAAAGCGTTGAGAAGACAATAAATGAGATGATTAATCGAGGAAGTCCTCAATGATGTAATGAACCCCTAAGACAAGAATTACAATAAAAAGGGTTAAAAAGCGAGTAATTCCCTCAACATTGATGAAACATGTACAAACAGAAATACGTTTAAACTGTTGTAGGGCCCACGAAAATCAAGATTGGGATAATGTTTTCTTTTCTGATGAAAGTTCTGTGGTGCTTTTCCCGACCTGTGTGAAAATTTGGACAAAAGATACCGTGAAACCTATCTACCAACGCCCAAAACATAGACTGAAATTTCACATGTGGGTGGGATATCATCACGTGGAGTGACGCCATTGTGTATTTCACTGAAAATTTGACGAAGGATTGCTATGTTAACATCTGAAATGATCAACTCCTTCCAACACTGCATGAAGATAATTGCATTTTCCAGTATGATAAAACACACAGCAGGCTGCACAAAACAGTGGTGGTCGGACGAAAATGTTCAAATTTTAGACTGGACCAGCTACAGCCCAGATCTAAACCCTATTGAAACTGCGTGTGGACTAATGAAGGACAGAATTAACCAAAACGAATTTAGAAATACTGAGGATATGAAGAAAGAAGTGGTCTAATATTTGGATACGCTGTCACAAGACTTCCTACAAACTTTGATCGGTAGTGTAACTAGGCGCATTCAGTCGTGTATTACAGTACAAGGAGGTCTCACAAAGTACTGAAAAGAGACTTACACTGAAAGAGAATCATACCTAAATATATTGAGATATTATAAGGATGTTTCAAGAATCTCCTCTGAGCGCAATCTTGGAGTAACAGCCCTGAAACCTAAAGCAACTCTTCTTAAAACACTCCCCATAAAAGAAAACATGAAACTGTCAGAAGAAAAGAGTATCCAATCATATTTGGCTGTCACGGAGCTAGAGAAGAAGATATCTTCAGTGGAAATACGATCCGTTCTTATGCTAACGCAACTAAGCAGCCGTGACCTGTGGAATATGTCGCTCTGCAAGGAACTGATCGGAGTATGCCACAGGCTAAAGTTAACACACATGAACATAACGAGGTCAGGGAGGAACCCACAAGCATATCTCCTCCAAGAGATACGTCATCAAGTGTCGTCTCCACTAGAAGTATCCATCCTCCATGACGACAGTCTTCAAGGATAGGTCTTCGCGACTACAGACACCCACAGTCTCAACGTTCAAACCTCATGCATCCAGTACAGCTGCGCCGTTAGGAAATCAAGATGTCATTGTGGACTGACCATTCAAATCCATTTCGTGGACTTGAGTCCATATATGATGTCGATAAATTTAAGGGCGTGGAAGAGGGCAGGGTTGATGATATACACACCATTACTTAATGACCACATTGTTGGCCAGTTCACTACGATGATGTATCCATGTTTCCCAGCACCTACAGTGTTACATTTAACATTACAGCAGATGAAAGAGCATTCAGCAGTTGCTATGGTACAGGCGCCGTTAATTCGAGCTGTTCATCTGATTGTGATTGCCAAGCAGACAAAAAGTTCCAGTGCCTAGCCCAGACCTGCACGTGTGTGCTTGGATACAGCTTCAAACCTGCCAACAACCGCTGTGTCAGACGTAAGTTTTGTAGGATAAGGCTTTATCCAACCCTCTTGCCTGTTGTCCTAATTTATATACAGACAGGAGACCAGCATGATCGTGTCAGCAATAACCATGACAGGTTATCATATTTTGTCTCAGGGAACTTTGGAATTTGTTAGACAAATGTTATTTTTGCATTAGCTGTGTTTAACTCACTGGTCTTGTAGACTCAACAAATTAGAAACTTGACACCCACATTATATGGTAACACTTGCTGAGGGGTATTTCATGTCAGTTACTTGTTGTAGGGACATGTTTGAACATGGTCTAGGCAACCGGTCATAAAGACCACGAAGGCGTGCATCAATTGACAGCCTGAGCGGCCTCATGCGCATTGGAATGTAAGCGCACAAGACTTTGCTAAACACGAAAATGCATAAACATGCCAGTTTATTAAAAAAGCGGATAATAAACCTGCAAGGTGAGCGTACCATATATTGGCTTAATCATGGACAATCCGTTGCGACAGTTTCATGAGCTCTGGTCTGAAATCATCCGACCCCACACTATCTGAGTACGCATGTTCAACAGACAGGCGCCTGTGCAGAACGCCTTATGCCTAGTTGCCTTTTTTAACGCCACAATACCATGACGTACAAATGACGTTAGAACACCTCTGCAACAGATTTGTGACGGCAGCTTTCATCAGCTGACGAGTCTCCGAGGGTCCGCACAAACCACCAGGAACCAGGTTTTCACAGTAGTCTCCACACAGTAGCTATCATGACACAATTTCAGCGGCCTCGCAGACATATGTCTCATTCAACCAGACGGGTCTTACGAGCCACCGTTCTTTGCTTTTGACAGGGTGCGGGTGTGGCGCAGGGGATGAGAACGTGGTGTATATGTCTAATGCTGTATTCGTGAGGTTTGCGATTTCGAAGGGGCAGAGTAATGGTTTTGTGCCAACGTTCGATTTCAGTTGATTACTGCCACATGTTATCGGGACCATGATTTCACTGTAGTCCTGGACTGCCATTTATGGACTGAGATTCCAGCACTACAACGCCCCACACTGCAGTTCTGACGCACAGCGGCTCACGTCATGGACTGGCCCAGACTTGAATTCGATCATATTTTGAATAAGTGACAGCAGATGACCCACCCCTGATTCTCCAAGAACCTGTGCAAGCTCTGATTGATTACTGGCGATGACATCCAGTAGGAATGTTTCGATAGGTTCACTTGTTCATGAGGAGATATCGTGTTGCTATCATGGCTGCCCTTGGAGGTCACACTCTGTTCCATCAGTGTGAAGTTAGCGTGGGGATATGAGACGTCCTACATTATTTATCCAATATTAGAAACACATGTTCAGATTTGCATAAAGAAATTACTTATGTCCTCAGCACAAAAGTTCCTGAATCACGTTCTATATACATTGAGTACATCTATCCAAAACTATTCAATAATTTGTGCAATATTTTTGTCAGACAATTTATATTTCCAGGCTGCAAAACGTATGGTATCGGATTCACGATATACCAAGGCCCGGGCTTGTATGAAAACAATGATAAAGTAGTGACTTCCGCAAGTGCAGATAGCTGTTTGGACCTGTGTGTGAAAGAGAAAACCTTTAACTGTATTTCCGCTGAGTACTCAGCTTTCCTCAAAATTTGCTACCTTTCGAAATCCGGGTTCCTAGATGTACCACCATCCTACAGACAGGCGTATGTACGCGTAATGAACTTTGCAATGCGGAACTGTGCATGAGACTGTGCAACAATGAAAAAAAAGAAGAGTAAAAATGCAAAAGGACAGTTTGAAATGCACATTGGAGAGAAGACGTGCATATGTGTTACCTACTCGACCCTCGAACTCGGGATACTTTGACGTGCCATCACCACAAAGAACGAAGCGAAGTGGAGCTTCATGTTAGAGTTTGCTTCAGTTCAATGGAGATGATCCTACTTACCGTTTATGATACATGGAGGTGATAAACACAATATAGGAAATCTGGTTCAACCAGCTGTTGACATACACTCTACTTCGAGATATAGTCTCTACATAGGATGAGATGAAGTGTGTCATCACTTCGTTTGTAACTGATGTTATTTTGACTGTGTTTATCTACGCATTGGTGTAATGTAATAGACTGAAGTTGTGTATCCTAAAGCCAATGAGACTAACTAACACAACTGACTAAAACGGCTTTTGTTGTTGTTGTTGAAGATGCTCACACATAAAATATACTTTTAGCTTTAATTTTCTTTCCTGTGCTAATATATTCTTCTGCCCGTGTTATTTCTTGTGGTTAGATATGGCGGTATTTCTTAATACTGGATTGACTTGCTTTTCATGTTTATAGCAACAAATGTCATGTGTTGATCTTTTCAAAATATTTGATGCTATGGTTAAACTAATTATTTGTTACAGTTCAGAAATTTAGGGTGTCAGGCATTGTAAAATCATTGAACAATTACAGATAAAAACATGTAAGTATTTATTAAAAGTTGGCAAAAATACTTGTAACATTGTGGTTCTTGGTGAATGTGGCAGATTCCCTCTTCAACATAAGGCAATGACAGTTAAGTACTAGTTTAGACTTTATCTCTTCCAAGTTGTCGTCGATATATGGCTGGAATAATGCCGATGTGACGTAAAACTCAACTCAACCCAAGTTGTAGATTACCTCATCAGGCTTCTTCAATGTTAAAGTCTTTGGGTGAATCTTGACGCACGGCATGGGCATCTCATATCAATGAAGAATATTTTATTTAGATTTGGGTTTGGCTTTTGTCTGGATTTCCCAGGATATTGGAGATATTGATGGTTTCATTTCTGTCCTAAGCAGAGACTGGTGTGCATCCCTACAAAATACAATTGCAACCATGTGTTCTAATTATATACTTATCAAGTCCCTCCTAAATGTTGAAACTTATCTCAGTTTAGATAATGCCCATATCAAAAAAGTGTTTGACAAAATTTAGTTGTGGTGATTTTAAACTTAGTTCTGGGACTGGTAGATATTACAATGTCCCTTATGATTTATGTCTGTTTTGCTAAAAAAAACTAGTCTTCTGGCACAACACATTTGTAATTATAATGCTTTCAACAAATAAAAAACTTATTAATAATTTGTTACTTTTTTTTATATAATATGAGGAAAATAAACAGTTCCGATGTGTTTTTTTTCTGTAAAAATCATGCAAACTCATGCAAACTATATATTTATGAATGTATTTTGGGCCAGTGGCCTTTAACTGAATAAATGTCTGCCTGTCAGCAATAAATTATGTACTGATTTTACTGCTTCTTGTGTGAACATTAATTATATATTTCAAATTTGTCGAGATTAGTAACCCGTGAAGATGCCGGTTAGAATTGATCTTCAGTAACCCTTGATTACAGGCGACTAACGGGATCGGAAGGTCAGGTTCGCTGACCTGGTTGAAACATGTCATCGTGTCTCAAATGCGTAGATCGATGGTCATGCTTTTTGATCGCCATATTGTCTGGTCCAGACTCGATTATATACAGACATCTGCCACATAGCTGGAATACTGCTGAGTGCGGTGTAAAACTAAACACACTCACTCACTCACTCACTCACTTACTAACGAGATAGAGTATGCTTAATGCCTCATACGGAAACTGTTCCTAATGATTTCACAACTACAGGTCCCACATCATTCAAACTTATCCAATTGACATCTGCATTAACGTGTAATTGCTTCTTCAAACACAAACACATAAAACGAAAAAAAAAGGAAAAAAGAAGAAGAAAAAACAGAAGGCTATTACATAAAACATGTAGAGGCTAGTACAGAAAGGAGCTCCAACTCCAGTCCCACACATATTGCTACAAGCTTGAATATATATGTGGTCACATTCACCATGTAATATGTGCCAAAAAAACCTCACTCATTGAGTGCAACCTTCATGGTGATTGCTGGGTATCGATAACAGCTCCTACCCCGTGTGGCCCAGGGTAGAATAGATCTACAGCACCCCATTGCTTGTAAGAGGCGACCAAATTGGGATGCGACCCCTGTAGGTGGAGGACGGGAGTCTGGTGGTTGAGGGCACTGGTTCCAGGAATAGCGTTGTTTTGTCCAATACACCATGTCGACCCTTACTTCATCTGGTTTGAGGAATGGGTCCGATTCTTCGGATCGGCTGGTCACGTCATTCCCTGTGCATGGAAAACAAAATATCTGTCCTTCAGAAAATCAAATGCGACTGAAACACAATCATGTTTAAATATCATGGCAGGAACATGTGGCATAATCGAAATCGTGTCTTTTGACTATGAAACTCACATTTGCCCCAAAATATTTCATATTTTGAAGCAGAGAAATTGGTCCAGTCAAAACCCATTAATCTATTGCCTATTTTGTTGCAGGTTTCTCTGCTGCTAAAGTTTCTGTTGCTAAACTTGCAACAGACGGAACATTTTACCAAACAGCCAAATTATTGGTAAATGAAACACAGCAAATACTCGAAAATAAATGTTTAAGCAATAATGAACATTTTTTTAATTATTCGATCCCATGTAATTTGCCTTAGGTAAGGGAACAGGCGCAGAACTTACGACAGCAGTAATTGCAAGGACATGTAAGCTGCTCATACACATGAAATTCTGCTTGTCGATTTTCAGGTGAGTGGGATGTGTACATCCCTAACATAACAAGTGCATTTTCTGGTTTTCTGATTGTCATCATATGGCTCATATAACTGCAATTTGATGATAAGAGCACCAAAATTGGTCATCATATAAAACAACATGTCTGAAATGATTTTAGATATGGACGCACCTCAAATTGTGTATCTTGTGCGCATGCGCAGTTCATAAACTTGACATACTATTTTCAGCGTTTCCCATTAAATCTTTAGTGTTGTCATTCATTACACACCTATAATTTTCATAAATAGTGATTTACAGGATCATGGAAAGACAAGACAAGAATTCCATAATTTTAGAATAACACAAAAAAATTCCAAACAATGAACACTCCCTTTTCCCAAAATGGCGGCTAGCAGATAGCTTTTTGGACTATTGAACTCTTTGAGAATATATGTGTATGCTTGGGATTTATTGCATTACAATGGACTGAAAATGAATATAATAAGTGGCAAAAGAAGTTCAGTACAATAAAAAAGTCCTGGATATGTTTAACAATCAAAATGTATGTGATTATTCCCCAACTTGATTGCTCAAGGGCAAGCAAGGGAGATACTTCAGATCGTCTTTCGCACGGGAGCAGTAATTTTTTCCGGTGCAAATCATACTTAATTTTTATGTTTAATGGTAGATATCAATTAATTGAATGCAAATTTTACCTTATTCTGACTCATACTAATTGCTTATCCCATTTCATTTCCGAATAGTAGTGGAAAATCAAGTGCTTGTGTTTCCCATAAATAGAAAATAAACACATCTTACTCTCTCATATTGGTGCCAACAGCGTCAGACTCACATCGTGAAGGGCCAACATCAATGTACGATGATAAAAAACTGCTAACTGGGATTGCATACAGGTTACCCATAGCTTCCCCATCGAACCCTCCTTCACCTTACCACCAACTGGAGCAACTCTGCGAGTCATCAAGAACCAAAGCTACCAGAATGCAGGGTCTTCCCACACCTCATGTCAACACTAGGGCGTCCCTTTATACGGCATGTCACCATTCCTACGGGCAGGACGAAGACTTCAACCTGCTGGCAGCCTCCAAAAGCAGATCTTACAGAATTGAGACAAGAAACTTGCTCAGCTTGATACTTTTATCAGAAAAGTCTTCCTGGGACTCACCATATCCAGATCGACCCAGAAGGCGATGATATCACACTTCAAAGATCCACTGTCCGACAAAAAACATATGCTTTTGTCCATGGTCAACCAGAAGAAGTAACAGGGGTCTATCTCCTACCAGATCAGCTCAGCATCGGCGGGACTCACCTTACTATGTAGACAAGGAAGTATTGGCCAAACTGGGACCTTCTGGATGACCCATTCTTCACAAAGATATACCATACACGATGCCACTGCTCCACTCTTTCTTCCGCAGATACATTACGCAGAAACCCTATGACCCAAGCTCACAAATGCGCTAGTATAAGTTGTATGCTTCTCACGAGGATACCCGAGGATGAATTTACAACATATTTATCTTACCGCCACGCTAAATGTACAAAATGTATCATATTTTGAAGATCGATAAGGTCACTACCAACTATACGACATGTAAACTAAATGGCATCTGCCTTTCGGCAGGATTTTTAAAATCAGTGAAACAAAATAATTATGACAAGCTTAAAACTGCTTAAAAATTGAAAAAAAAACCAGCTAATCGAACAGTTTTCCAACTCCGTGCACTGCATGAGTCATGTTATGACCTCATACGATCGCTATCAATACAGCTTCTTGGCGGTTACCATGGCAGCGGGTTATATTTTTTCCAGTTGTCACCCTCCTGGGAGGGGTGACACGGAAAATTGTCACATCTTGATTGACCAAAGAAATTGAAGTACTTTACATGAAGGTAAGATAAAGTCACTTCTATCCAAAGAAGCAATAATAGCTATACCTCATGAGGCACTCGCCTCGGGTTCTGCTCCCCGGTTGTCTTGGTTCCTAAGAACATTTTTTCAGAAAAGTCCAGACTAATATAAAGAAGTTCAACAATGATTACTCATTGAAGCCAGAGAAGTTCAGAATTCTCCTCCTTCTACAGCTGAAGCAGATGATAAGACAGAACAACTTTCTGGCAAGCATAGATTTAAGGGATGCATATCTGTATATGCCAATCCACCCAGGGTCCAGGACGTATCAGTGGAGGGTTCTACAGTCTGTCATTTTCATGGCCCGTGGTTATCCACATAGATAACCAAACCCATCGTGTGCTTCCTGCACAACAGGGTAATTAGAAGCACTTCAGCAAACCTTGATACTCAATCGTTAGTTGAACTTTACCCTACGATTGCTGTCCAACGTCAGCCCAGTCACTTACAAAAAGGGGCAGACTGCAATTACGACCCATCCTTAGGTTTCTAACCCCACTCCTGGACCAGCAGGACTTCAGACCACATCACCTACTACAGTATCTCCAATGGTGGACGATGAAATCGAAGGTGTGCGATGGGACCTTCTGAGCGAGCCAAGCTCTAACCAAGCTCTACATGATTGGGGAGCACACCTCGACACAGATGTAACCCCAGCTACTTCACATCAATCACCGAGGTTAGGCAGTTATCCGAGCTTTTAACCACTGGGCCCCTCGACTGTCCAATCAGTCATTGGTGACCAAGACATCCAACCTATCCAGCTGGCAGGCAATCCACCTGGTCAAACCTTCTCACTTATCCTCACATGAAGCAGCAGCATCAAAACCCGGGTGTCTTCCATCTGTACGCATGGAGCATATCAAGAAGAACTTTACCAGGCGCAGCTATTCCAGCAGAGTTCCCTGTCTCTACACAGATCTACCAGAAGCCTGTATGATAATAAGTGGAAGAGTCTTGACCAATCTGTCAGAAGCAAGGGGATTCCAGCATATATAGAACCTCAGAACCTCAAAGAATCTCAAGACAGGGCTCAATCTTAGCACCCATTAGTTATGTCCTCATCATGGTGAAGGCTCTAAACTGCCTCAAACTCATTGAACTGATCGCATTATTGTATTCTCATAGACTGGAAGATCAACAGAGGAAGTTTAAAGACCCAGCTTGGGACCTGAATATTGTTCTTAAGCAACTGACCAGCAAAGCTTATGAACCTCTTGAAAAAACGCACTTGGACATCTGACACATCAGAAGCTGTTTCTATACTGGCCTTAGCTACGGTTTACAGAATGTCCATTCTCTAGACCTCAGCCTCACCAGATTTGATAAAGGTCCCAATGCATCAGTGCATCTTGGTCTCCGTTTGGATTTTATTGCCAAAAATCAGCCAGACCGACATTTTCACATCCCACCATTATCTTCAATACTTGGCAATGAAGATAAGGAAGATTTATCACTGTGTCTGGTCAGTCCCACGCACCTATCTACATAGAACGAGCACCAGACGTCAGAAGTTAAGACGACTCTTTATCCCGCTCATGATGTCACAGCAGAAGTATCCAAAACCTTCCGGATGAGATCGATGATACTTTAAGCATACAGAGATGTAGGCTTAGAACCTCCCTCAGCTTCCTACCCACACGAAGTAATAGCACTATATGACAATTGCTCCTTCCCCACCATCTTTTTATGTTCAGTCATTTTTATTTGAGATTATTTGCGAAGAAAAATTCAATTCATGCCATCCCATCAACACATACAGCATGTCAAAAGGGCAGCTCATATATGGGGTCAGTCACTTCTTCCAAAGCCTGAACTCCAATCTCTAACTGAGTTTGGCTGGATACAGAAGGAAAGTGGACATTATATCCCCTACTGAACGGCACCACACGAAGCATAACATTTTTGTCACAATTTGCAATCATTCCTCACACACATGCACTGGTGCGACAACCAGTGTCCATAACATTGACATTGGCTATGTTTTCAAGATGTTAACCAGTATTTTGGGTCACTTTTTTTTTTGTAAAAGGCGTTCCAGTTGGGTATTGATGACAGTCCCAACGCTAGAACAGTAGTCAGAAAAGGCAAAATATTATTTATCTACGCAAAATATGCGCAAAATGAAATTGTTTTGTGTGCCTCCATATCCTAAAATGTTCACTATGCATCAGTCTATACATGTGCAAAGTTTCATGCTTTTATCATTACATGCACATTTTATCTGCTAAGCCGCTCCACTACAATGCAATGTGCAATTTGAAACTCACTTTTTCCCAATGAGACAGTCTATTTGGTGATGCGGCTCTATACCATAATGCAGTGGTGTGCGCTTGTACCAGTAGGCAGCACTGATAAGCAAGTTGTACACCCTCCAACCAGTGCCACAAGAGCTTAAGAACTTACCAGCACCTGATACCTGCATCCACAACTTGCGAACTCAATCGATAACAACAGCAGATATGGACTTGAAAGAAGAAGACCTATAATGTCTCTACAAAATTGTCACAAATAATGATACTAAATGTAAATAAAGAAATAAATCTCATATATTATACAGATATCTTTTAAAAGTTGACGTAAGGATTGTATAAATGTGTCTTTCTGACGTTGGCAATACAACCTTTCAAGCTATGTTTTTCGAGTCCTACTTTCGTATATAATCAATGTTCAATTATTCATGTACCAAGAATGAGTTACATGAATACTCCATCGTTAATGGGAAGCCATTTTCTTCTGGCTTGCCAATTGCGATAGTCTAACGAGGTGCCATGCGCTAGAGAATCAACTGTATTTGATAAGCAAGTTACATTACGTTCTAAACGAGGTTACATGTACCAGAGGGCGTAAAAATTTCAGTGTTCCAGATATATATATGCGTGCTTAAGAAAACAAGGATGTCCAATCAATTTTCATAAATTTTATGCTAGTTCACAGTCACGTGTTCTTTGTTCACATGCGCCGCAGCTACACATTTTAAACTAGCACTGGAAGCGTGGTTGCCTGTGCACAATACAATGCTGAACATTGTGTAAAATGAACCTATATTTGCATTTCATTATGCAAATAATAGGTAGGTTCAGTTATGTGTTATTTCATGGTTACTTCAACATTCAATTGCACTGAGTTACTGTCATAGTCTCCACTTCCCTGCGCTCACAACATAAGTCTTTCGTGCGTGTCCTTGAAAATAAGAATTCAGAGTCGTTCCATTTACAGTGTTAACGTAGTCGGCTAATTTGGATGACAAATGAATAACATAAATGCTACATCAAATTCCTACAGTTTATAGCAAGAATACTGCTGGAATTGTTTCCCAAAGCTACACACTTGGCTGCTTGATGATAGATTGTTATTCGTCCTGAAAAAATGTAGATGGACTGGCCTCGAAGCAACCAAAGCCGGTCTCAAGAGGCAGCTGCTGGGATCGCTGAATTGGTTCATGCATGCCATTGCATTGCTAACATGCAGACCAATGGTTATATTGTCAGGCATTATAGTGTCTGGCCCTCACACGATTCACACGGACACCCAAAAATGGGCTTCACACATTGTACCCATTTGGGGGATCGGACCCGGGTCTTTGGTGTGAGGAGCGAACGCTTTAAACACTAGGCTACCCCAGCACCCAGGACGAAGACCAAGAGAACCATTGTACTTAGGCATCCAGGGCCTCCATTCACAAAGCACTAAGGTGATCGTAAGTCACTGAGGTAACCTTAGTCCAATGTTAAAGAATGGGAGTTAAGGTCAACCTTAGTAAAGGTTGCTTCGAGAAAGGAGCCCAAGGTCCATATTAAAGTTACAGAAACTACAGCAGCTTACACAAAACTACACCAATTAGGACTGTAACGAATGCACCATGCATAGCTCAAATAGATAACGACATAACAAGTAAAAACACTTTCTTAAAATATTTGCAAATATTCGATTTAATAATATTCGACCATGAATAATGGATTGCATTCATGGAGGTCTGATTCACGGAATCATGCATTCTAACTATACGTGACAAGACAATATATACAGATTACAGGTTGCCAACAACTGAAGGTAAGTCACCATACTAGGGACCATGGAGACTTACAGTATATGTGCTTCCTGCATGGACCCGGGCGGTGGGGTAGCCAAGTGGTTAAAGCGTTAAAGACCCGGGTTCGATTCCCCACATGGGCACAAATTTCGCCGTGATATTGCTGGAATGTTGCTGAAAGCGGGTGTAAACTAAACTCACTCACTCCTGCATGGACCCTAGCTGGATTTAAACCATTCCTTCAGCTATTAGCAATTTTAGATAATCTAGCCATAAATTAAAATAACATATACACTTCAATTAAAATAGTAGTAGGTTAAAATTAACTTTGAATGTTTTGGGACCAACATACCCACGCCTGTAAGGAACTGACGGTTATAACAAACCTTGTCTTTGGTCCAGGTCTTTTGCTGTGTATTTTAGTCGAAATGGGTATCGTGCACTATGATTATTGCGAATCAAAGCTACTGGTTCCGTTGAGTTTGTTACAACCGTAGTTTAATATATAATATATCCGCCTAAATATCATTCATTTTCATTGACCAATTGACGCAGACTTCTCCGCCTCTCACGTCCGACAAACACACACATCATTTCAGTATGACGCCTTGTATTCGGGAATAGGGTATTCGATACATCTGGTTGAGTGAGATAACTATTCCGATAATTGACCTTTTTCTCCTCAAACAGCCATTTTGGGTTTGGAACACTGAGGGTTTATACATCGATTAATACCCCAAAACGCTTGACCTGTCAGTCCGGTTTCTCTAGGGATACACTTATGTCTGTTATAATTCTCCATTGTTTGAACGACAATTATAAATAACCCACAACATACCAAGTCACATGATTGTGGTTATATTTATATAACGTATAACTTGCACCACAGCCGGCACTTATCCGCAAGTAGGCGACAAGATCAGTTTTTTTTAAAATAACAAACTAACAGATTAAGCTCAAATGCAGCAAAAACAAATTAAAATAAAATAAATCTTCATACTACCATGTTCTTGTTTCATTCGAAATAACACCAGCTCAAATTAGCAAAGCCATGCGTAAACATAAAAAAATATGGAAAAAGTGCACTTTACTAGAAGTTTCACAATCGTACGCAGAAACCTCTGTATCTGTCTTGGACACGCGTCAAAGAACATATGTTGTTATTGTGGAAACCATGTCAGTAAGTTCCTTATTCAAACTGCCTAACTGACCTTGGGCCACAGTGTGTACTTCCTCTACTTTCTAGACCTGACTGACATGTGGTCAATTATTGAGAATGGCCCTGACAATGGTCAGAAACGGACGATTTGTCCTGCTAGTCATGGCGTCAGTGAAGGCTAATCGCCCCACCGGTGACTATGTCGGCGATAAGGAATCCCCGTCCGACTTCCTGGATGTGAGTATGTTAGAGGACGATTGGTGCGCATTCAGTCACGTGACTACCATTATCGATTACAATACAGAAGGCTGTACTTGGGGCATGTATACGTAGTAGGGACAAAGCACTTGAAAAACTCCTCTCTTCCGAATCTCTGGTTCAGATGCTGTTTGATGTTGTCAGCTTTTGTCATATTTCACCTCTTACAAAACCAAATATCAATCCATTAAATGCTTCGCAAACCAAAACCATAATGTTCTACGAGCAAACTACTGTTTCCTGACTGGCTGATAACAGAATGGGTCTGATAACAGAAAGGTGTGATAACAGAATGGGTCTGATAACAGAATGGTGTGATAACAGAATGGGTGTGACTTGAGTTTACTTATTGCCCGCAACGGTGTCACTAATTTCGTAGTGTACACATTGTGAGAGTGAGTGAGTGAGTTTAGTTTTACGCCGCATTTTAGCAATATTCAGCTATATCACGGCGGGGGACACCAGAAATGGGCTTCACATATTGTACACATGTGGGGAATCGAACCCGGGTCTTCGGCGTGACGAACGAACGCTTTAACCACTAAGCTACCCCACCGCCCCACACATTGTGTTAATAATTAGGTCAGCATCCAAGTTTTTAGTGGTATATGTTATAAGAGCTAACGTCTACATATGGGCATGGAGATGTAAACAGTTAAGACCATGCCTGTGCTGTTTCGTGTGGCTCTATTCAACTATATGGTAATAAGTGAACATTAAAGGAGACAACCCAGTGACTAAAATAAGAATTCTGATCCTAATTGTCAGTGGCCATTCAGTATTTGTATGTCGTACAGTAATTGTATATCATCCAGTATTTATGCATCGTCCAATATTTGCATATTGTTTATCATTTGTATATCATCCAGTATTTGTATTTCGTCTAGTATTTGTAAATCGTTCGGTATTTGTATACTGCCCTGTATTTGTATATTGTTCAGTATTTGCATATCTTCAAGTATTTGTTTATCATTCAGAATTTGTATATCGTCCAGTATTTGTATATTGTTCAGAATTTGCATATCGTTCAGTTTTTATATATCGTCCAGTATTTGTTTATTGGTCAGCGTTTGTCGATCGCTCAGTAGTTGTTTATCTTCCAGTATTTGTATATTGTTCAGTATTTGTATATCATTCAGTATTGATATATCATCCAGTATTTGTATATCGTACAGTAATTGTATATCATCAAGTATTTATGTATCGTCCAGTATTTGCATATTGTCCAATATTTGCATATTGTTTATCATTTGTATATCATCCAGTATTTGTATTTCGTTTAGTATTTGTAAATCGTTCGGTATTTGTGTACTGCCCAGTATTTGTATATTGTTCAGTATTTGCATATCATTCACTATTTGTATATCATTCAGTATTTGTATATCGTCCAGTATTTGTTTGTTGGTGAGCGTTTGTCTATCGCTCAGTATTTTTTATCTTCATGTATTTATATATTGTGCAGTATTTGTATATCATACAGTATTGATATATCGTCCAGTATTTGTATATCATTCAGTATTTGTATATCATTCAGTATTTGTTTACCTTCCAGTATTTGTTTATCTTCCAGTATTTGTATACCGATCAGCATTTATTTATCATTCAGTAATTGTAGCCAGCGGCTGAAGGGATGATATACATCCAGCTAGGATCCATACAGGTAGCAAAGGTACTGTAAGTCCCCATGGTCCCTAGTGTGGTGATCTACCTTCAGTTGTTGGCGATCAATAGCCCAGATTGTACATTGCATTGTCCAAAAATAGTTTTCTACATTTAAAGATATATGCTAGCTAGTTGTAACACACTTTGTCATAACCTAGTAATTTTACTGTCCTTCGTTGACAGGGTTTCATATATTATATGTATGTATTATGAATTTAGAATTAGTTTTAGTCACGATATGGCTGAAATATTGCCGATGTGACTTTAAATCTTAACTCATTCACTCAGTAATTGTATATCCTTCAGTGTTTGTATGTCGTTCAGTAGTTGTATATCGTCCAGCATTTGTATATCGTATATCGTCCAGCATTTGTATATCGTCCAGCATTTGCATATCATTCAGTATTTATATATCATCCAGTATTTGTAAATCTTTCAGCTTTTGTATATTATATAGTATTTGTATATCATCAAGTATTTGTATATCGTTCAGTATTTGTATTTCATCCAGTATTTGTAAATCTTTCAACTTTTGTATATCGTACAGTATCTGTATATCTTACATTATCTGTATATCAAAAATTTGTGTATCGTCCAATATGTGCATATCGTTCAGTGTTTACACATCGTCCAATACTTGCATATCGTTCGGTATTTGTATATCGTACAGTATTTATCGTTCAGCGTTTGTATATCATCAAGTATTTATATCATCCAGTATTTGTATATCGTACAGTAATTGTATATCATCCAGTATTTGTATATCGTACAGTAATTGTATATCATCAAGTACTTGTATATCATCCAGTATTTGTATTTCGTCTAGTATTTCTAAATCCTTTGGTTTTGAATACTGCCCTGTATTTGTATATCGTTTGGTATTTGCATACCTTCAAGTATTTGTTTATCATTCAGAATTTGTATATCGTCCAGTACTTGTTTATAGGTCAGTGTTTGTTTATCTTCCAGTATTTGTATATTGTCCAGTATTTGTATATTGTTCAGTATTTGTATATTGTCCAGTATTTGTATATTGTCCAGTATTTGTATATTGTCCAGTATTTGTATATTGTTCAGTATTTGTATATTGTTCAGTATTTATATATCATCCAGTATATGTATATCGTACTGTGTTTGTATTTCTGTCAGTTTCTAAAGCAGTTTAAAAGACCATATAAACCTGGAAAGAGCTGTCTTTAAATGGACTTGGAAAACAAAACTTAGATAATTGATGTGTTTGTACACAAGACGCGTTTTGGTGACTTGATGGATAACGCTATAAACTGTCCGTAAGTCCTTTTCAAAAAAGACATTTAACAGCTTTGGCATCACCATCTTCATGGGTGAACAGGGGGCGGTGGGATAGCCCAGTATTTGCTCGTCACGCCGAAGACCAAGGGTCGATTCCCAACATGGGCACATATATATGAAGCCCATTTCTGGTGTCGACCGCCGTAATATTGCTAGATTATTGATAAAAGCAGCGTAATACTAAACTCACTCCCTCCCTTATGGATGAACGAATTTGCTCAGCTAAAACCAAATTTGAATTATTTTTATCTTTGGTGGCCAATGATGTCAACTCACCATGACCAAGAGCCCTAAGTGAGCATAATGTGACACATAACTGCTGAGTCAAATACATCAGTGTTTGGAAACGCTGTTCACGAAAACATCCTGATTGGCACTTCCACTCGCCTAAAACCATATTGGTGGCACGGGATATATTCAAGTCTCCAAAATGCTGTCAAAAGGATAGCAAAACAGACATTTTTTTACAATATGTAGTGCCGAAAACGTCTCACCAATAACTCAACATACATTTAACTCTTTCCTCAGACTGTCAGGACCAAAATTGCTGTGGCACCAATTTGAATATGCGACTTGCTGAAGACACAGAAAATACTTTACGGGGTTTTGAATTGGGCTGATATGCGTGCACTGGTGCCCATTGGTTACTTAGTCATGTAGTTACTTGTACCTCGCAGAGGTCAAGTTGGCCATACTTCCAGCAAGAATTAGCCCTAACATGTCGCTACAAACAATAATTGAGAAGTCGTGAGAAACGAAACAGTTGCATGTCTCGCTGATTTTGACTTTTTGTAACCGGGGAAGAAGCGTGTTTTTAACCTGGGACGTAGCGTGTTACATTGAAAAAGTATCCCCAAAAATGGAAGATAGTAACAACAGACATTTACGGTGTATTTCATGATTCAAGCCACCTGCAAAGACTTAAATGAATTGCACGATGGACAACATTCTTAAGACAAAACAAGGGGACGTATTCAACAGAAGAAATCACAAGACAACTATTAAATTGGATGATTGTTAACTCTCTGGAGATACGAATAAATAAATAGACTTATGTGTCACTAATGTGTTGACCGTTGGCTATCTTGACCCAGACGCACAGCGGCGTTTGTTCCATTCGTCACCTATGTGTCAGGAACGTTGCTTTAACTATCCTTGTAATTATAACGGCTGTTGAATAATGATTGTCTATTACAAAGCAAAGTCCCATCAGATTTGTTTCATCTTGATGTGTTTATTGAAAAATTTGTAAAGCACACGTTTAACATCAATAGTGATGACAACATACTGCACCATGGATAAGGTGCGTTCGACTTTATAATGACTGCAAAAAACATTCGGCGTTTTCAAGTTCTGAAAGAGAATATCTACAAAAATAATCACAGAAAAAATAGGCGGGTTAAGTGTAAATCCGTGGTAAAATAATAACGATGTTCTACTCAGTGTGGGAGAAAAGCCAGGACGGATTGAATTGCGGTTTGCAAAGTTGTTAATCCCTCTACAACCGACCGCAACGACGATACTCTGATACAACTACTAGGCCCACCCCACCCAAACAGGACAAATACATAAGATGTCAATAAAACAAAAGATATGTAAGAATAATTAATGTAACTGGACATATCTGCAATTTGTTAAGCATATCGGACAACCTCTGTAGGTATTTGTATCATTACATCCATAAGATGTACAGCACCCAAAAGCACATAGTGAAACACAACATTGTTCTTGCTCAGGTCATGTCATCAACACAATACAAACGCCTGTTCTAAAAGCACAGAGCTTATGACCTTCGTATCCTGGTGTGCTCAGCGTGTCACCGTGGTACACTGTCTCTAAACCTATCCCTGAAAGTAAGTGGTGAAAAAGTGTCCTCTGTTATCATGATACTGCGTCAGTGAACAAAACAGTTTTTGCCATATCAAAGTCCTTCAAACCAACGGTATCACTTTAATCTCCTTTAGAACCCCAGTTCTTACGATCTCGCACCGTTAGACTTGCGTCTGTTCCCAGTCATCCATAAAATTACAAAACATTATTTATTCTCTTCAGTGAAATTGTCTTTGTAAGTTGTGGCGTTAATTGTTTTGCCACGGCAGAACCTAATTCATTTTCGTTTCTTACATAACTAATTACATATGTATGGACAACACAACAAAAGACGAAGTCGTCGTCAGCTTCACAGTGGTTGCACATGCAGCCAGGGCAGTGCACATGAAAGCCTTCAGTCTTCCTATCTGTTTCAGATACTGTTTGATGTTGTCAGCTTTGTCACACTTCACCTCTCACAAACAAAGTACAAAGATCAATCGATTCAATGATTCACAAACCAAAACCAAAATGCTCTACTAGCAGAGTACTGTTTCCTGATTGGCTGATATTAGAATGGTCGTATCTTGCATTTATTTACTAGTTGTACAGAACGATGTCACTGATCTGTATCATTGTCTACACCTTGTGTAAATAGTTAAATCGGCGTCGTCATTTTAATGTTCTAACATAATGGTTCTTGTACCGATCATTTCATCAACACCAAATAAGGGAAAGCCTTTCCCTTCCCTTCAGCATAGAGGTTATGATCAGGTGCGCTCTGGATGCCTTCATGGTAGATTATCTCTAAAAGTAAGTCTAAAAAGAGACGAAGTGTGCTCTGTTACCATGACAATGAACCAGAGAACAAACCAGTAATTGCTATGCCTAAGTCCTCCAAACCAGCGGTATCACTTTGAACTCTCTTACAACCTTCATTGTCCTGATCAGGCTCCGTTAGCGCATAACAAATGTATTGATATGTTCCCCTTGGAATGATCTTATTAAACCTAATAAAGGATCTAGGTCATTTTACGATTGTCTCATATCTAAATCCAATTTTCCAAACGTATGCGATAAATGGGAAAGTGAATTAAACAATCATATCGATTGGAAGACCATATTTTTGCAATAAAGACAAACCATTAAAGACACAAAGCTTTTGGATTTTCAATACAAATTTATTCATAGAGTTATTTATACAAAACGAGAGTTTTTGAAATGAAACTAGTTGATAATGACATATGTACATCATGTGGCGTAAGTGAGAATATTTATCATGTATATATTGAATGTCCAACCATTAGATTATTCTGGAAAGAATTCACCAATTTTGTTAATTGTGTCCTGCACAGAACACTCGTACTCTCAGCTCAAGATATACTATTTTGTGCTAATAGCGACCCTTTTGCTCAACCACATGATGATATTAGCCAAACGCCACATTTTTGTCATGAATATCAAGGGTGTGAAACCAAGCTTCACCACATATAAAGGGTTATTAAAAGATGTATATGACATTGAGAAATATATTGCTAGAAACAATTTCAATATGAATTTATTTGAGAGAAAATGGATTATACTCCAAAATGTTCTGTGAATGTGACAATGAAATAGCTTATACCCAAGTGTATCTGCCATTGCTCCAGTTTTACTTGCTCTTTTTCCCCCAGTGGAACTTGAAACAGAGTGACATGCCAGCCATTATATTATTTCATTACAAAACTATGTCCACAGATTGTTTCATACAAAGTGTATCCAAGTGAAGTGAATAAAAAAAATGTGAATAAAAATAAAAAATTGCTATGCCTAAGTCCTGCAAACCCGTGGTATCACTTTGAACTCTCTTACATCCTTCATTGTCCTGATCAGGCTCCGTTAGCGTTAGACATGCGTCTTTTGACAAACATCATGTTGTCATAGTAAGTTGTGGTGCTACGTTTTAGTCAAGCAAACCCTAAGCAAAGACCGATTGTTTCGAACTCAGACAGAAGAGATAAGTGTTAAAAATAACAAGCAATATACAAACGGTGCAAGAAGAAAAGACAGACTTATATATATTGCACGTATTATTGTACATAATTTGTTAACGTGTACCTGAATGAGTATCTGGTTCCCCTTGAGCTCGGCTGTAATTGATTATTGTCGATTACATTTAAGGTTTAACATAAAAAACGAAAACCCATCCCTTGATTATTTTGGTATGTATGCTTCAGCTACAGCCTCACAACAGTAATAATTTTCGAACACGAGGAGACCTGAACAATTGCATTTCAAAAAATGTTATTAAGACTTTCAACATTTCATACAAGCAATAACTTTGTAAACAAGAAATGAATATGCGAAAAAGAAATTGGAAACTATCCCAAATAATTCCTTTAGAATATATGATTGTCAGTTCAGAACAAGCTTCAGCTCAGTTACCATAGGCACTCCCGCTGGAAGAAGTCAACTCCTGGATTGTACGTTTTACGATCAGATGGGTCAGACTCGAACCAAGTGACCGTATTCAGGTAACAGACTCTCAGACGATAGTCAAATTCCGCCGACTGACACCTGGTGTCGCTGATGCAGAACGCAGGGCAGGATTCGTAAGATGAGTTTTCTTGGAGTTGGATGTTGTTCAGGTTGATGTATGTGAACTTGTACAAGGTGAAGTTCTTGCTGAAGGTGGAGCACTCTAAAACAAACATATATATAAAACGATGTAGATTGAGTGCTGAGGGACATTGTATATTGGCCAACGCCTGAGTAAAGCCCGAAGTGCTGCACTTCCTATACGTCTAACAACTTGGTGTAACCTGTGGGTGTGAAAACCAACATTCTTGAATGTGTTAATGTAAAATCACAGTTATAGTTGCTTATATGTGTTCAGTGTATAAAGCTTATTCAACTTAACCCTTAACATAACCACATTTGTGATATAGTTTTATCAAGAGAGATCATCAGGGGCACTGTCCAGATCGTTCAAGCACTGCAAAATCGTTATTTCTAACATAATCAATGTAACTAGCAGCAACCAGTGTATTAAACAATGTCAGTGCTGACTTCAATCCTGCTGGATTATTGTGCAGGACACTGGGTTACAGAAAGTACGAAGTTGCATAGAGTCGGGGACTGGTGTCAGTTATAGCCTGTGTTAGAACCATGTGAATGATTAGGTACTGTCCAAATGTGTATGACAAATTCATGTTTAAATATGACCTTGAATTTGTTAATTGTATGTGCATATACATAAACTTGTTTTCGTAGATATATGGCTGAAACAGCACTGATTCAAAGTTAAAGTTTAACCCATCGACTCGATCGCTCGCTCACTTCCTTTACTAACTTATAGCCCAGCAGTGACGTCACTCTGTTGTATTTAAAAAAATATATCTTTGCAGGGAAAATGGATATGTCACACATTGCAAAGCTAACGCAAGGAAACGTATGGAATGGCGTAAACAACTAATGTTGGTCCGATGATGGATCCACGGAGGCACTGTTGAACCACAATCTCTTTCTGGCGGTTCATATGTCAGAAACATATAATTGTTACATTGTTGTTTCTCTCCTTACATATGAAATTTAATTATTACTTTTCGGCCTTCGAAGCACCTTTTTGCGCATGTCCAAAAATGACCTCCACGAATACGATAAAACCCCGCTTCAGTCATCATGTTCAGGACCTGCTGGGGACTTCAGAAAACGTTTTGTTTTCAGGTTGAATGAGGAGCGAGGGGTGATGGGAGTGGAGTAGCTCATGGCGAAGCATTCACCCATGTACACCACATTCACCCATGTAAACATTCAATCATGTACACCACATTCACCCATGTAAACATTCAATCATGTACACCACATTCACCCATGTAAACATTCAATCATGTACACCACATTCACCCATGTAAACATTCAATCATGTACACCACATCCCATGATATACACCACATTCACCCATGTAAACATTCAATCATGTACACCACATTCACCCATGTAAACATTCAATCATGTACACCACATTCACATGTACACATGTAAACATTCCCATCATGTACACCACATTCACCCATGTAAACATTCAATCATGTACACCACATTCACCCATGTAAACATTCAATCATGTACATTTCACATTCACCTTCACCCATGTAAACATTCAATCATGTACACCACACTCACCCATGTAAACATTCAATCATGTACACCACATTCACCCATGTAAACATTCAATCATGTACACCACATTCACCCATGTAAACATTCAATCATGTACACCACATGTCACCCATGTACACATTCAATCATCATGTACACCACATTCACTGTACCCATGTAAACATTCAATCATGTACACCACATTCACCCATGTAAACATTCAATCATGTACACCACATTCACCAATGTAAACATTCAATCATGTATCACCACATTCACCCATGTAAACATTCAATCATGTACACCACATTCACCCATGTAAACATTCAATCATGTACACCACATTCACATGTAAACATTCAATCATGTACACCACACTACACATAATCATGTACACACATGTAAACATTCAATCATGTACACCACATTCACCCATGTAAACATTCAATCATGTACACCACATTCACCCATGTAAACATTCAATCATGTACACCACATTCACCCATGTAAACATTCAATCATGTACACCACATTCACCCATGTAAACATTCAATCATGTACACCACATTCACCCAACATGTACACCACTTATTAAACATTCAATCATGTACACCACACTCACACCATGCGATACACCACATTCACCCAAAACCAATCATGTACACCACATTCACCACAAACCACTTATTAACAAAGTAGCGATAAACCTCACAAAGCGAGATATTCATAATGTTCATTCAACGTACCTGTGAGGTTGCGACAGGCATCTCCGTAGATCCCGTAGCCCACGTCACACCTACAGACATCGACGTTACAGTGGGAATTAGGGAGAGACGCACAGTCCACGTCCAGGTTACAGTCTGACCCTACCTTGGCTAAAGCTGGAACTTAAGAAAAAACATTTTCTTACACACAATATTTGACAAGCTATCTATTCAAATTAATGTTTACATGTTCGTATGAACTCTCTTTTGGAACATTAAGCAGATTGAGATCGTTCCATGGATATAAAGAAAACATTAACAAAATTTCAAGGTCATGGCGACACTTTGAAGATTTCAGCATGTAAACATGCATGTTAAGCTATCTTAAGAACCGTTCACTATTTTTCTTCATATTCAATACAAAGCTTTATCTAGGGAAGGCGCAGGGCCCAGTGGAATTTGGTGACCTTCACTTAATTTTCAAGGTCACAGAGACACTTTGCAGATTTGGGCATGTTAACCTGAATTGTCAGCAAGATATTTCAAAAACAGTTCACTGGATCTTCTTCAAAGACTTTCAAGACTTCCCTTAAATGTTTTTCAAAAAGCAATTTCTCTAGTACTATTTTTGCATATTTCATACATTATGACATTCATGTCAAAGTCAGTCTTGAAAATATGTGTGTGTTGGGGGAACACCTAAAGAGCAAGACATCAAGAGAGGTTGACTGGTCATGTTTTGTTGACATTTAACTTAAACTTTCATTACTTTATAAGTTTGATTTGATAATTTGCAGCGGGGGATTATGTCACCTTAGTGACAATGCTTGTTCTACTGGCTATTACTCTGGATGCTATCTTATAGTCAACATTAAGAAGTGTTTTAGGGAGCCATGTTTGTAGGTATAGACGATCATGACTGTCTTTTGGTATGCAAGTAATAATGCCTTGCCTTTGAAATGTCGAAATGTTAGGCATAACTGATTGATCGTATCAAAGGAGATTTTATATCTTTTCACAAGAATTTGTAAAATTCAACTGTAAATCCATCAGAGCCTGCATTCTTTATTCTCCATGTTTTTTATAACACGGCAGAGCAGTCTTCAGGAGATATATTGCCTTAACAAAGGTCTCTTTGATCATCTGACAACTTAACGTCTATATCTGTGAAAGTATTTATATTACCGGTCCAGTTCAGATCATGATTTGAAGAATATAATTGTTTATAGAATGTTGCGTATTTTTTAGAATGTCTTCTTCAGATGTTAAAGACTGGTTTTGATTTGTTATAATTTCGGACATGTTTTTGTTCATGAAAATTCTTTTTTCAAGTTAAAAAATAGTCAGTGTTTTTTTCTCAATCTTCTAGCCGTTTCGCCTTGCTCCTCAATATATTATTCCTGTTATTTTGTTCGGTTCTAAGGTTTTCTAACAAGTCTTTACTAGTTTCAAGTTTAGTTTTATCCTCATTGTTTAAGTCATAGGAATGGGATTCTAATTATCAGTATCTGACAACTGTTTCTAACGACTTTTCCTTTTTCTGTTTTCCCTTATTTTTTCGAATTGAGTACGTTATCGTTTCGCCTGTAATTTTCATCTTCAACAATTTGAAAAAGGATTGTCCATTTATAGCATATTTTAAATCTTCCTCATTTGATGAATCACCAGCTTCGTAGCATTTGTCAACCGTTTACGTTATGACGTCTTAAACTACAGCAATTTAACATAGGGGTTCATGTAGGAGCCAAGAATAATTTCCAATAGCCTGGGCCTCGTTCCACTGGTTTCAAGGTTATATAAGTGTGGTCAGATTTATAACCCAGTTCCTATAGAACTTCTTTAAACTATCGATAAAAGGTCTTCTGAAATACAGCTGCATAACAAAAGTCCGTTACATTCCCAAATTCAAGCTCAATGTTCCACATATCATTCCATCGTTCCGGTATGTTTGTTGTAAACTTATCAATTAGCGTTGAATAGATACACCTAATATGCAAATACCATGTAGCCATTTGAAATAGGGTGAAAATGTATAGTATAGGTACGCATACATTGCTTCTATCTGTCCTACCCATTTCAAGCGAGTTTTCCACACCAGGAAACTAAGTAACCAGGCTCAAGCGCCATTTTGTACTTTTACCATGCTAATCATAATGTTTAACTGCAATAAAACTAGTAACTAGTTAAGTTATCAAAATGAAAGTTTTATGAATTGGTCTAATCTAATTAAATAGTAAAATGTCATGCCTAATCATTAAGATTTATTCATAGATTCACTTTACACCAAATATTCCATGGGCGTGAGACCCAGTTCTAAATAATGAGTATCTTGTTTCAATGAGTATCTTGCTTCAATGTTCATGTTCAGGACCTGCTAGGGACTTCAGAAAACGGTCCTGCTGAGAGGATACGTAAGTCCCAAAACTGTCCAAGTCAATTTCGCTCAACCATACTTTTTAATCGTAGTAGTTTTGTTATTTTAAATATCGGCTAAACCTTCATACCATCGCCAGCGGCTGAAGGGATGGTGTAAATCCAACTAGGGTCCATGCAGGTAGCGAAAGTAATGTAAGTCCCCATGTTTCCTAGTATGGTGATCTACCTTCAGTTGTTGGCGATCTATAGCCCGTGTTTTATATTGTATTGTCTGCTTTAATAAAAATGTTTTAGTTTTCCATGCTAGTTTTATAGCCACATCTGTGATACTCTAGTTATTTTACAGTCCGTCGATGACTGGTTATTTACCTACTTGTATTTATTGTGTATGCCCAACATTTCTCGTCACTATATGGCTGAAATATTGCCGATGTGACGTTAAATTTTAACTCACTCACTCACTTCAGAAAACGTTCTGTTTTGAGGTTGAATGAGGGGCGAGGGATGGTGGGAGTGGAGTAGCTCATGGCCAAACATTCACCCATATAAACATGCAGTCGTGTACACAGTCACCCACAAACACAGTCACTCACCCGACCACTATTCACAAAGTAGCAATAAACCTCACAAACCGCGATATTCACAAAGGCTCATCTTCATTCAATGTACCTGTGAGGATGCGACAGGCATCTCCGTAGATCCCGTAGCCCACCTCACACCTGCAGACTCCGTCGTTACAGTGGGAGTTAGGGAGAGACGCACAGTCCACGTCCAGTTCACAGTCTGACCCTACCTTGGCCACAGCTGAAATATAAGAAAAACATTGTTTTACACACAATATTTGACAAGTTATCTATTTAAATTAATGTTTACATGTTCGTATGAACTCTCTTTAGGAAAATTAAGCAGAGATCGTTCCATGGATATAAAGATAATATTAACAAATTTTGCCAGAAGCCATCTGTTGATATCAGTTTGATCCACCTAATTTAAGTATTTATTAAATTAAAAATGCGATAATCAGTCATTTTCAGACCCCTTTGTGAATAGTTACTTATCAACATTTTTCTGTTTATTTTGTCTCTTTTACCCGAGGCACCCGTGAAGAGAAATCTCCTCGTGGTGGGTGCTGGGTAACGCTAAAAGCTCTTCAACCCCCCGTGTGGACCCTGGGGCATGTTGGTCCTCAGCACCCCATTGCTGGTCGTAAGACCGAATTGGGCAACCTGTTTGCCGTGGGTTGTGCCCCTGTGTCGGTGGAGGACGGGAGTCTGGTGGTTGAGGGCACAGGTTCCTTTGCCCATCACACCACTTCGCCCCTTACTTCACCTAGACGGGTGCTTGAATGGGCCCGGTTCAATCAATCGGCTTGTCATGCCAGGCCCTGTGCATGGATTTTATGTAATTGCACAAAATGTGATTTGGAATTGTTTAACTTTTGGTCTTGGCACCCTTTGTTCATGTAACATCATTTGATTTTTATAATATGGTTATCGTGAACTTTGCCTAGAGTCTTATGCCCAGAGGGCGGTGGCTCATGAGCCAATCTGGTAGAAGAATTATTATTTTAGCCTTTCTGCTGGAGTATATCATCCGAGTATCCTTGGTGCTGCAAGCCGGAGATCCGCTTGTGTTTAGCATTGTGCTTGTGATACTCCGTGGAGGGTGGGGAGCTCGGATGATGAACCATTAAACACTAACCATTGCTTACGAAAGCCCCCTTAAAAAGACAAAACGTCCACTTGACACTGATCCAGATGGTAACGACCAACGACTGTCCACATCCATTGATTACTGGGCACGTTTTCTTGAGACAAAATTAAAGTTGAACCCTTTTGCAATAGAGAAAGTCATACAAGGCATTGCCGGGGACGTAAAAAATATCAAACGTTTACGTTCAGGTGCATTAAGCGTAGCAAAAGACAACAGGCAGCTAAAATGATGACTACTGAAACATTCGTCGGCATTCCAGTATCAGTATATCCTCATAGAACACTTAACACCAGGAAAGGAATCTTTAGAGATAGAGATCGATTGTTTGCCGATATGTCTGAACTTGATATTGTTTCCGAAATGAAAGATCAAGGGGTCACATACGTTAGGCAGTAAAAACCAGGAAACCATTCAGACTAACACATACCTGTTTTCATTTCCCTCTCCAAATGCTCTCAGATCAGTAAAGGCAGGATATTGTCCCATTAATGTCGACACCTACATACTAAATCCTTTAAGGTGTTTTGAATGCCAGAAGTTTGGTCATGGTGGTGGTACTTGCACATTGTCTGTTGTGTATGCTCACTGTGGTGAGAAGCCACATACAACAGAAGATTGTGACAGTGATTAAAAGAAATGTACCAACTGTGCATGCAATCACTCATTATTCTCAAAAGATTGTCTGATCTGGAAACAGCAGATGGACATAAATAAGATGAAATTCACTTAAAACATTAGTTTTGCTGAAGCCAAAACGCTTGTCTTAAGATCGGAAATTAAGGAAACCTATGCATCCATAGCCAAAACATCGTCTGATTCAACTGCCCCCAGTAACCAAATCATCTGTAAGCTGTCAGACGAATTCAACTTAGATGAAAACCGATTCTCCTAAGATTCTGTCACCTGCTATGTCTACACAAACTGCGGAACCACTTCCTGTCACGGCCCAAATCCAAACAGAACAATCTCATGATCGTGACACATTTTCTCAGTCAACTCAAAGGTCTCAATCCAGCTCAAACATAAAACACAAAAGCAAACCGAAGCCAGTTCCTTCGCAAAAACAATGTGACAGGCCCCAAAAGGGTCAGATAATAAAATTAAATTTTTTAATAAATACGGATCACTTGAGGACATGGACGTGTCCGAAAATGTCAATTTTAGGGCACACAGCTTGTCGCCCTGGAAAAAGGTGCGGGGTAGATCCCCAATTAATCCACCTAAAAGATAGGTCTTTCTAAAAATATCGTGCAGTTGAATTGTAGAGTACTAAGGACCAATTTTAATGAAATACAGTTATTAATCCAGGGTTTATCACCATCAGCCTTCTGTCTGCAAGAAACATATCTGAAACAGACAGATCATTTTAGCTTACGTCAGTTTGAAGCCTATCATTATTTTTCCCCTCTGGGTGATAGGGCCATTGGAGGTTTTACTATCCTTATACGACAGGATGTTATTCATAGCCCTTTTACACTTAACTCTTCTCTCTAAGCTGTTACTCTGGGTGTAGCATTTACATTATGCTCTCTATATATTCCGTCTTCATCGGCACTTCAGCAGACTGATCTTCAATCCAAACTACCCTCCTTCATTTGTATAGATCACTGATCCAGTCGAAACCTGATGACGGCTCCACCATATATGGTGGGGCCTGTAAAAACAACCTCAAACTACTTGATTCTGCCCATCAACAGTGTATAAGACTGCGTCTTGGATGTTTCAGAACCTCTCTCACCTTTGAGGCTGATGAGCCATCTTTAAAACTTCGCCGTATCAAATTATCTTTATAATACATCACAAAGATATATTCCATTCAATCAAATCCTGCACACAACTATTTTAAATCTTCTTTATGAGGATTTGTATGATAAAATATTCCCCTGTTCCACCTCTTGGTGTACGAATCCAACCTTTCATTTCTGATGCTGGTATTGAGCTAGAAAATATATCTCCTTCCGGTTTTCTTTCTTCTCCTCCGTGGCAATTTGTGAGGTCACATGTTGACCTAACACTGACAACGTTTAAAAACATACAATTATTTATATACAGATGGATCCAAGAATGGTGGCGCAGTGGCTTGTGCCACTGACATTGGATCCAGGACAGTATCTTCTAGAATACCGGATGACAGCTCTATGTTTACGGCAGAATCAAATGTCATATTGACGGCTTTAAAATATATTAAAAAGCACACTAATTATAAACAATGCATTATCTTTTGTGAATCTCTTTCTTGCCTTCAGGCTATAAAAACTTATCTTGTAAACATCCACTATTAATAGAAATTATTGAATTATATAATGATCTTGCTACTGGCCAATACCCTCTGTTGGTTACCCAGCCAGGTTGGAATTTCTGGTAACACAATGACCGATGTTTCTGCCAAGGCAGCACTCAACAAATCTGTGACACCACTTCTTATTCCATACTCTGATTCAAAATTAGTCGGACTCCCAAGTATCTATCAATAAATTACATCAAATTAAACCAACTGTCGGTTACACCTACTTGGGATGTCAGTCCCGATTTGAGGAGGTCATTATGCGACGATGTCGCATTGGCCATACGCGATATACACATCAGTACCTATTAAAAAGTCAGGTTACTCCGTTTTGTGTCCCTTGTGATGAAAGATTCACGGTCAAGCATGTCCTTTCTGGCTCTCATTACTCGCATCTTCACCTCTGATGAGGCAAGCTGACCACACACGGGTTTGGTTATGAACTTATCATAGGGTAAGATGGATTTAACCACTAGGCTACCCTTACCGCCCCATGGAAATGTATGTATTTGGTGTACATTTAAACATTAAACACATTATGACATGGCACTTATATTTACCTTTTGTGGCAATATGCTTTGTTTTGTTGAAAGGCGTATGTGCACAGAGCATGCGAAGGATACACACTGCTTTTATCTTTTTTTTTTGAGAAGAACAATATTTTAACTACAAACACACATATTACACAAATCACACTTATATCCTAAAACGGCATCCGACCACCCGGCCTATGAGACACAAGATTTCGTTAAAACTATTCTTAAGTTAGGAATATTTACATTAGAGATATTCAGATATAATTGTCTGAACAGACATCCATATATTCAAAGCGTTTTTACATATGTACGTACAAACACATTCACATCGAAGAAATCTGTCACCATACACGTCACGCATCCCGTGCACGCCCCCAGATCACACACACACACACACACACACACACACACACACACACACACACATGCAGGTACATACAGGGATTATAGATACATTCTGTCACACACATTTCTATTCAGACAGGGACATACCTCAGATATGAAGAACATAAATCGTGTGCGTACTAAAGTCTTCCTCCCGCATGCTGAAAACTATGTTGATTGTACAGTCACTTATAGATCGGTTTAAGCAAACATCGAATGCTAACCTCTAAAATTCATCAAAAGGTAAATACTACTCTTTATATACATTAGAAAACAAACTCTCAACTTAGAATCAAATTCAACCAGCCTCCCATTGTAACAACGTATTTGGTTAACAAAACTGCCAACATGTTATCATCATCTGTGGCGTCTTGTGGTACACATTGATACATGTCTATGCATTCTCGTCTGTTTGAGGACACGCTGCTACTGTGGAATATGTTTGAAATGTTTCAGTTTCAACTTTTTTATTTCCATTAGATTACCAGCAATATTAAAGATAATGCATGAATACGACGAGTGTTGTGTGCTTCACCATTGTGATGAAATATTACTTTCTTAAACCTAATTGAACATTGCTATCCTGTAGAGTGTCGTAAGATGATGGGGATGATTTTTTCCACAGGTATTCATTTATTCGTTCACAGCTGTACATTCATATCTTTGTACATTTTCACCATAATGCAGCTGTTATAATTTACATAAAATATCCTGACACATCGACAAAATCCGTCGCATAACACCACTACAGGGACAGAAACTGGATGGAATCAATCAATAGTGTTTTTCAGAAAGCGGTCAAATGTAACATAATATATATGGCTTTTTCTACAAGATAGTAATACTTTAATTCTTTCCTGAAAGGCACCCGTGAAGAGCCACCTCCTCGTGGTGGGTGCTGGGTAACGCTAAGAGCTCTTCAACTCCCCGTTGTGGACCCGGGAGTATATTTGGTCCACCAACCCGTTTGCCGTGGGTTGCGCCCCGGTGTCGGTGGAGGAAGGGATTCTGGTGGTTGAGGGCACTGGTTCCAGGAACAGTGTTCCTTTGCCCAGCACACCACTTCGGCCCTGACTTCACCTAAACGGGTGCTTGAATGGGCCCGGTTCAATCAATCGGCTGGTCACGCCAAGCCCTGTGCTACAACTGTGTGTTACTTAAAATTGATAACAATGTTAACTTGATTTTTCCTGCCTTGCCAAATTATTATACTTTCAAAACGCATAATTTCATGTATGTGTTTGCCTAGAGTCGTAAGCCCAGAAGGCGGTGGCTCATGGGCCAATCTGATAGAAAAATTAATCTTTTAGTTTTTCTGCTTGAGTATATCATCCGAGTATCCTTGGTGCTGCAAGTCGGAGACCCACTTGTTTTTAGCATTGTGTTTGTGATACTCCGTGGTGGATGGGGAGCTCGGATGATGAACCATATTACACTAACCATGGCTTATGAAACCAACCTAAAAACAAAAAACGTCCACTCGAAACTGATCATGTTGATACTGACCACAGACCGTCCCTATCGATTGAGTATTGGCCACGTTTCCTTGTGACAATACACCGTTAAAGTTGAACCCTTTTGCAGTATATAAGGGTATTCAAGGTATTGCTGGGGATGGTAAGAACATCAAACGCTTACGTTCGGGTGCGCTGCTGGTTGAGTGCGGAAAACAACAACAATCAACCAACCTGATGAGAACCTGAATCGTGGGTATTCCGGTCACGGTCTCTGCTCACAAAACATTAAACACAAATAAAGGTATTGTCAGAGACCGTGATCGATTGTTTGCTGACATGTCGGAACTTGACATAGTGTCAGAGATGAAGGATCAAGGCGTGCTTTATGTCAAACGTTTTACAACCCGGAAAAACAATGAAACTTTCAAAACTAATACATATCTGTTTTCCTTTTCATGCCCAAATGCTCCCAAATCACTGAAGGCAGGTTACTGTAATATCCAAGTTGACACCTACATCCCAACCCGCTCAGGTATTTTAAATGCCAGAAATATGGACATGGTGTAAATACTTGCACATTGTCTGTTGTGTGTGCTCACTGTGGTGAGAAGACACACACAACAGACGATTGTACCAGTGATTGTAAAACCAACTGCTAGGGCGACCATTCGTCCTTCTCCAAAGATTGTCCAATTTGGAAAGAACAAATGCAAATTAACAAGATTAAATTTACCCAAAACATTAGCTTTTCGGAAGCCAAAAACTTGTAAAGACCTCTGAACTTAAAGAAACCTATGCTACAGTAACCATAACACCATCTGATTCAAGCTCTGAAGTACCCAAATTGTCCACAAGCTGTCAAACAAACTTGACTTGGGTCAAAAGCGATTATCCACAGCTTTTGTACCCTGCAATGTCTTCTCAAACTACAGACTCACTTCCTGTTATGTCTGAAAAGCAGTCAGCGTCATCTTCTGATCATAAATCTCAGTCGGGTTCAAAGTCTCAATCGTCATCTACTATTCAACAAACTGGTAAAGGCAAAAATAAACCTAAGCCTGATTCCTCAAAAACACAAAGTGGAAGAGCCCCCAAAGGGTCAGAAAACAGAATTCAGTTATACAACAAATACGGATCTCTTGAGGATATGGACGTGACTGAAACCGTCCATTCTAGGGCACAGAGCTTGTCGCCCTCTAAAAAAGTGCGGGGTAGATCCCCAATAAATCCCCCGAAAAGATAGTTATTTAAATAATATCATACCATGGAATTGCAGAGGATTAGGATTAAGGAATAATTACAATGATTTACTGTTATTAGTCCAGGATTGTACGCCATCAGCATTCTGCCTGCAGGAGACGTATCTAAAACAGACGGATGTTTTTGACCTCCGTCATTTCAATGCATACCATTATTTTTCATCCCCGGGTGATAGAGCTACTGCAGGATATCAATCCTCGTCAAACAGAATGTTATTCATAGTCCTATTACACTTACTTCTAATCTCCAGGCAGTTGCAGTTGCATTTACATTATGCTCTGTGTATATCTCCCCGTCTTCAACCTTCAGAAGACTCATCTTCAAACTCTATATGACCAACTACCAAAACCCTGTATTATTATGGAGGACTTAAATGGCCACAACCCACTCTGGGTTGGTGCAACTACTAATGCTAAAGGTAAACTATTGGAAGAGTTCTGTTCAGATAATGCTTTATGTATTTATAATGATAGTTCCAACACATATTTACACCCTGGTACAGGAACCTATTCTGCTCTCGACTTGTCAGTCACAAATTCAGAACTACTAAATGAATTTGAATGGTCAGTCCACGATGACCTCTGTGGAAGTGACCATTTTCCTACTATACTAAAAACTGTAACTCCATCTGATGTACCTCCATCATCAAGGCAGAATTTTAAAAAGGCTAACTGGGCTTTATATGAAACACTGTGTGCTACAAAACTTAAACTTGAACTTATTATTGACGTTCCGGATGCTATCAACTGTTTTCTGATGAACTGAATACCATAGCTGATGAGTGTATACCACAGTCCTCTGCAATTCCACATATCCGAAAACCATGGTTCAATGATGAGTGCAAACAAGCTAGGAAGGCAAGGAAAAAAGCAGAACATTATTTCCGTCGCCATCCATATGGTGCATTATTTAAATAAATTTAAAATGTTAAATGCTAAAGTGCGGCGTACCTTTAAACAGAATATACGCCAATCTTGGCAAAATTATGTATCCAAAATAAATTCTCGAACGCCTATGTCCAAGGTATGGATTATGGTCCAGAAAATTAAAGGTAAAGGTACTAAATCTAGTGTCCATCATCTTAAACATGGAGATCAATTACTTACCAATACATCAGATATTGCGAATAAACTTGGGTGAGACTCTCGCTAAACACTCTTCCTCTTCTAATTATGTGCCTAAATTCCAACAATATCAGAAACAGCAAGAAAGGAAAACTATTAATTTCAATTCAGATAATGGGGAAGATTATAATGAAACATTTTCTATTCATGAACTCCATACTGCTCTTGAGCAAGCTCACGATACTGCTACAGGTGCTGACAACATACATTATCAACTCCTGAAGCACTTACCAGAATCCTGTTTAGAGACGCTCTTACACATTTTTGATGATATTTGGACGTCAGGAAATTTCCTTCCTCAAGGCGTGACGCTATAGTAGTACCAATACCTAAACCTGGACGTGATCATACGGATCGTCCAAATTATAGACCGATTTCACTAACTAGCTGTGTTTGCAAAACCATGGAACGCATGATTAATAATCGACTTGTTTGGTACTTGGAAACAAATAACCTTATAACAGATATACAATGTGGTTTCCGTAAAAACAGAAGTACTGTCGATCACCTAGTGCGTTTGGAATCATTTGTTAAAAACGCTCTAATTAATAAACAACACCCTGTGTCTATCTTTTTTTATCTTGAAAAAGCATATGACACTACGTGGAAATATGGCATTTCAAAAGATTTACATGGCTTTGGATTGCGAGGCCGTTTGCCTCAATTTATAGCTAACTTTTTAAATGACAGACAATTTCAAGTCCGCGTGGGTTCTACCCTGTCTGATCATTACAATCAGGATCAGGGTGTCCCACAAGGCACTATTTTGTCTGTGACTTTATTTAGCATTAAGATCAACAGTTTATCCAAGGTTTTAAATGATTCAATCGATGGATCACGTTTTGTAGATGATTTTAATATTTCTTGTCGAGGTAAAAATATGCATACTATTGAACGGTAACTGCAGTTGTGTTTAAACAAAATAAATAAATGGTGTCTTGAAAACGGCTTTAAATTTTCTAAATCCAAAACTAATTGTATACATTTCGGCCGTAAATACAAACCGCATAATGACCCTGAACTATCTCTAAATGGCACCCCCATCAAAGTTGTAAAGGAGGCCAAGTTCTTGGGTATTAGTTTTGACTCACACTTAAAGTTTCTACCACATATTAAATCCCTTAAAACTAAATGCCTGAAGGCACTTGACTTGTTGAAAGTCGTTTCCAATTCTAAGTTGGAAGGGGATCAAGCTACCCTCCTACATCTCTATTGCTCACTGGTACGTTCCAAACCTGATTATGGTTCCATCGTTTATGGTGGAGCCTGCAAAAGCAACCTAAAACTATTAGATTCTGTCCACCACCAAGGTCTAAGACTTTGTCTTGGGTCCTTTAGAACCTCTCCTGTTGATAGTCTCTACGTCGAGGCCGATGAGCCATCTCTTACACAACGCCGTATAAAATTATCCTTGCAGTATGTAACAAAACTATATTCTAATGAGTCAAATCCTGCATTTAACTATGTTTTTAATCCTCTTTATGAGGATCTATACAATAAAAAGTCTTCTCTTGTTCCGCCTCTGGGACTAAGAGTCAAACCATGCCTTTCTGCTGCTGCTATTGAGCTAGAAAATATCTCTCCTTCCCGTTTGCTTTCTTCTCCTCCTTGACAATTGGTTAGGCCAGACGTTGACCTAACATTAACCACATTTAAAAAGTCAGAAACTAATGAATTACAGTATAAACAAGAATTTAGTCAATTAAGAAATAAATATAATACATACAAATCCTCATTTACAGATGGGTCCAAGGATGGTGGCGCAGTAGCTTGTGCCACTGTCATTGGCTCCAAAACAATATCTTCTAGATTACCTGATAACAGCTCTATTTTCACAGCAGAAGCTAACGCAATATTAACAGCCTTAACATATATTAATAAACACCCTAAATATAAACAATACATAATCTTTTCCGATTCTCTTCCTTGCCTTCAGGCCAATACGACATCGTCTTCTGTTGGTTACCCAGCCACGTTGGCATTTCTGGGAACACAATGGCCGATTTTTGCTGCCAAGGCAGCACTCAATAAATCTCTGACACCACTTCTTATTCCATACTCTGATTACAAAGCTAGCATTAGAACTTGCATCTGTGATCTGATGCAAAAGAAGTGGGACACCTAAGTAGGTATCACACCTACTTGGGTTGTCAGTCCAGATTTGAAGAGGTCATCATACGACGATGTCGTATTGGCCACACAAGATATACTCATGAGTACCTATTGAAAGGTGAGAATCCTCCGTTTTGTATCCATTGTGATGAAAGAATCACGGTCAAGCATGTCCTGCTTGACTGTGTTGAATATTCCATCACAAGGGATATCTATTTCAAATCACAAACTATGAAGGATCTTTTTAATGATATTAGTTCTCATTTAATTATTGCATTTTAAAAAGAATGAGATTTGTTAACTGATTTGTAAATAGATAAATATTTTATGATTGTTAGTGGCTGTACCCTCAAGGGGGGTTGAAGTATCGTAAAATTATTGTCCTCCTGAAAGGGTACGTAAGTCCCAAAATGATCAAAGTCAATTTAAACTTACCAGGATTTTTAAACGTAGTATTCTTGTTATTTAAATTTTGGCTACCATTTCTTACAATCGCCAGCAGCTGAAGGGATGGTGTAAATCCAACTAGGGTCCATGCAGGTAGCAAAGGTACTGTAAGTCCCCATGGTCCCTAGTATGGTGATCTACCTTCTGTTGTTGGCGATCTATAGCCTGTTTCTATATTGTATTGTCCAAATAGTGTTATTAGTTTTAACTTTCCACGCTAGTTTTAATTCTAATTGTGATATTCTAGTTGTTTTACTGTCCTTCGTCGACAGGTTTTATAATATACATATATTCCATTTCAATGTCAAATATGTTCTCACGATATGACTGAAATATTGCTGATGTGACGTTAAATATTAACTCACTCACTCACTCTTTCCTGAAATGTGACAATAGAGGAATTATCTTTCTCAGCTTACATTTATAAACATAGTATTTGCCTAGTAGTAGTATCAAGTCAAAAGTATCGTCGGTATGACATGTGGGTGAACACCCAAAAAGGATCAAATCACAATGAAGATATAAAGTACCTGTGTGTACACAGTTCAGCTTCAGCCAATATAATAATTTTGCCAAAAGTTCTTGCTTGCTCTACAATTCCAGAACAGATGAAGTATTGATCCAGGTTCTGCCCCACAGAAAGTACATAGATTACTTTCAACAATGTGCATTTTGATCAAATGGGTGTTTACAGGAAAAATGTCTGTGAAGCAGCCTGAATTGCATCCATCTTAGTATGGGGTCTAATGTGGTTTCGAATGGTTTGATAAATATGTTAAGCCAGTTTATATTGATTAAGATTTCTTCTTCCCATTTCTCAATTACTTTTAGTCTTTCATTATTATCTGTTAACAGGAAATATTAGTTTTTTTTTATCCTTTTTACATAAGAAAAGATTCTTGATACATAGGCACGTATTGTTATCTAATATAACTTCAGATGTTTTTTCTATGCCAAAGCTTTTCCGATATTTGTTAACTGCCTTTAAAATTCCATGAAATTCCAGAAAGTTGATATTAAAGAATGCATGACAAAACTGTTCAAAAGACGTAAAATCATTATCATTCATTAGGCCAGAAGTATTGACAATGCCATGTTCAAGGAGCTTCTTACTTTTAACAGATCTAGTATCAGCAAGTACATTTCTATTACATAAGAGAGGTTCATAAGTACAAGGTATAGTATTATGACAATATTTAGCAAAAACATTCATACTTTCTCTCCAAAACTTATTTTGCAGCGATTCTGAAAGTATTAGTGGATATTCATTGCCAAATACTAATAGGTTTAAACTCTGAGGACAATCTTTAATGAAGAGGTTTTTCCACTTCCTTTCATAATCAGCACAAAGTAATTTTCTAATCCATGTTATTTTCAAAGCATCAACATATGTAAATATATTTATCATCACAAGCCCTCCTTCAGCAACTGGCTTACAAACCACTGACCATTTCATTTTGCCAGGCTTGTTATCCGAATGAAAACTAAATAAAATATCATTCAACTTCTTAAGAAAGTCTGTGGGTGGGTTGGGAAGAATGAGAAAGAGAAAATTTAATTTGGAAATGAGCAAGGGCCTTTATTATAGCATTTTTCCAACGGAGTTATGGTTCTTTGGATCCATCTTTTAATGCTTTCTTCAATTTCATAGATTTTACTTTCATAATTGAGTATGTTTATCTTGTTTACATCAATTGAAACTATTGTTCCAAGAATCCTGAAGTTCTCAGGGTTCCAAAGTAGGTTTAGATCTGGTCTAAATTTCACATTACTATTTCTATGGCTTCCTATCCAAACAAGTTCTGATTTGTCATAGTTAATCTTCAGTCCAGAAATTTGTGCATATATGTCTAGTGTATTAATTACAACTTCGAAAGATTTGTTTGAACCATCTTAGATAAATTCAGTGCCATCTTCATATTGCGCAATCAAGTATTCGATACCATTCCTTCATTATTCCTTTGATATGTTCATTTTTCTTCTCACTCACTCACAAAGCATGACACTTCCGCCCTTCAAAACTGTCAACTTCCTGTCAACTTAGCCTGCGCACACTCATCCTACCATCAGCGAATCTGAGGGTAAATCTTGATTCATCACTGAAACCAACACGATTCCAGTTCATCGCGGGTGTCGATGTAATGGTGTCAAAATGGTTGCGCGATATGATCGTCGAACACGAATGTGAGCAGCTCCCAGTCGGTTTTCGGATTGTGCCGACAGTCGACCCCTAAACAGCTTATTTCTGGTTCCTGTAGCCGTCACAGAACGGTTACGAAGATGACGTAACACGTGGTCGACCTGGCCTTGGGCGATCAGCAGTGGTGCCAGTTTTTTGCAGTTAAATCTGTAAATTATTTACAGGCTCCTCCCCACTGTCCATGCAACGTCTCTTACTGACGTTCCCGCTTCCAGCATGTCAACGACACGTTCACGCTACACAGTTGAATAAGAACTGGCTGTTCTGAATAGTGCTTTACAGTGTTTTTGTTTTTTTTCATTTTTGTTCAGTTGATGTGAACATGTGCAATCAAATGCATGTGCAATCATAAGATCACGTGACCAGTGGCACATGAAAATTACGCTTTAGCACTATTGTGGGGTGCACGGTGTTTGGATTGACTCAAATATGCTGTGGTGAGTTTTTTCTTGAGTCGATACTTGGGAATTAATATTCTGATACCCTAAAACTGTCTACTATAACAGTTCATATTAACAAAGATGAATAGTGAAGTTTTTATTTTGACTCAGCATATTTGTGGAAATCGATAATTATTGTAAAAGCGTACAAGGCAGACACCAGCTGTTGGAGTACCGTTTGCTGATTGCGACTACAAATTGGGACAAAGTATGTTTAGAATTACTCGAAAGTTATACATTTCTGAAAATATAAACATTTCACCCACCAAATCATTGTGACATTGGAAAAAACACACCCATAGCTTCAATGTAATGAAATTAATTAGAATGGGAAGGAGCGAACACATTATTTCTGAGCATCGCAGAACTGATGCCAAAGAACTCTATAAGAAGATTTCTAACATGGCACCGTGGTGAAGCTGAAGACTATAACCGTGTAGGATGTGTCCCATGTAGATTATGGGCAATTACCCGAGTGATAAAACCCAAATGCCCGTCCCGGTATGTTTCTTTATGTTCATGCTCATCTCAAAGAAAATCATCTACACATCAAAGTGGTATTTACTTACATTGAACTGGATACACTACATCTGACGTCGGCAAAATCATTTAATAATAAACACTGCAAATAAGTTGAAATTGTCTCGATTGCCCCAAAACATTCAAATTATTTCTTTACTCACGTCTGTTGGTTTGATAGAGCTGATACCAAAGTGCGTCCGTGGAGGCAACGTTGGATCCCTCAAACCGTTCCCGTAGAGCCACGCAAACTGGTCCAGAAGGACTGAAGTGGAAGCTGACGCAATACTTTTCCTGTAGACACTTCAACAGACATTCAACCTTTGTCAGACTGTTCACAGCCCACATTTCTGACTGGGAAACTTTCTTGCCATTATAAGCATCAACTTTCTTCGCAGATAAAAAGAGACATGTTTCAGCTACAGCAAGAGTTGGTAAAACCAGAAGTAGAAAAGGTCCTCTCATCATCGGCTGTTCTCTTAGCAGAGTCAACAGAAAGATCAAATTGTATTGAATCCTCACTAAGCACCCTTAACACACAGAGGCATTATCGATTATCGATGGTGGAAACTTACTGTCGTCTTCTCGATGACTTTCGTGTTATAAAGATGCAGCTGTATACATATCTTTCGAACAAAAGACGTTGCACACGGCCCTCACAGAGAGATATGTGAGCTTGCGGGGTTCAACAGATGAAGTTTCAAGAATAAACACTCGTCTTTTTTTCCATGAAAGTTTTGTATCACATGTTCAATCGCACAATCTGAACTTACTTAAGCTGAACTGAGCCACCACCCATCCTGTGTGGCGAGATATGCATTAGACTTATGGTACTTGTGTTTGTAGAAGTGAAGGGACCCTGATCTAGAGCAATGTCCCGGGACTGATGTTGATTTTCTTATTATTTTTCCTTGGGGACCTGGATGACATCCCATCATTTTTGACTGGTTCGCGACCTTTGCCACGCCACACAAAAGCGCAGTTGATAGTATGAGGGTGTATACTCACATTGATCAACAAAGATAAAAACAACTTCATCTTGAAATTAATGTGGTCATCTTAGAGACCCTAATATTTCAGGTATTTTACAAACTGGCTTCAGCAAGTGTCAATCTAATTTATTATGATAACAGTTCCAAAGTATTTGAAAATTCCATTCATCTTCCAGTGACTAAATGTGTAAGTCCATGTCGTTATGTTTTGGGTTTACAGACCTAGCATAGTCCATGTATTTTTATGTTTTATTCAATTTGGAACTTATGTAAGTCGTTCTGGGCGAATGTGTATAATGATTGAAATGTCTAGGCATCTCTGAGGAAATATTTCCAATGAACCAATTAATCGCGTATGTTTAACTAAATGTATACATTGATTCCAAACTGAAATAGATGAACAGCATACATAATTTCTTGAATGGACTAAGATGTGCCGTAACAGGTTTACCGCGAAGAGGCCTGAGAACCCTTTGCTTCCTAAATGAGAAAATACATGACAAATTACGTCATCCTTTTTCGTGTCGCCACGCTTTGATTACGTCACGTCATCCCAACTACCGTCAGCCTGTAGTGAACTTGCTCATCAGGGTTCCGATCCACAAATCGTTCGTAGCACTACGACATTCGTAAGCCTATGAAAAACTGCGGAGTTAAGATAGGTCGCTTGTCCTCATTTGGCCTACACCTTATATCGCCTACACTATTATCAAAAACATTTATGCGCCACTGAATATCATACAAATGCATCCCTACCTGCATAATAATGAACTCACCCAAGGAAGAATGAACTTGATCAATACAACAGAGACAAGCATGTATGTGGCAAATGTTGTACAGATGATGTGTTAGTCTTGACATGCCGCTTGAGTCGGCAAAGAAGTCGGATGTGTTCTTCGTTCTCAAAAGGGGATGACTGTAAACAATTGAAGTTACCACATGGTTTCCGATAGTACTGCGTCTTCCACTGCAACCTTTAAGTTACCACATGGTTTCCGATAGTACTGTGTCTCCACTGCAACCTTTAAGTTACCACATGGTTTCCGATAGTACTGCGCCTTCCACTGCAACCTTTAAGTTACCACATGGTTTCCGATAGTACTTTGTCTCCACTGCAACCTTTAAGTTACCACATGGTTTCCGATAGTACTGTGTCTCCACTGCAACCTTTAAGTTACCACATGGTTTCCGATAGTACTGCGTCTTCCACTGCAACCTTTAAGTTACCACATGGTTTCCGATAGTACTGCGTCTTCCATTGCAACCTTTAAGTTACCACATGGTTTCCGATAGTACTGCGTCTTCCATTGCAACCTTTAAGTTACCACATGGTTTCCGATAGTACTGCGTCTTCCATTGCAACCTTTAAGTTACCACATGGTTTCCGATAGTACTGCGTCTTCCATTGCAACATTTATGTTACCACATGGTTTCCGATAGTACTGCGTCTTCCATTGCAACCTTTAAGTACACAATTCCAGTGTTTAGAAACCTTACGATTGACTTTCAGTCACTTGCGCTTGCATAGAGTAATTGCTGACCACCTCTCTGGGATGTCACAAACTCCGCTCTGGAGATTTGCCATTTCGAAACCGATTGTAGGAAAAAATGGCATTTATATATAGAAACAAATGCAACAACTCAAAACTAATAGTTAATCTAGATAATCTAGTTCTAAGACAACATAAACATGTTTATTAGTCATGTCCTTGGAAGTTATAACTCATGTGTTAACAGTAGCATACGATTTGGGTATAAAATATATAAAGGAAATGTCACTCTGAAACAACTAGAAGCATAATTTTATCTCTCCTGAAATACCAGCTTATGTATATATAATACACAGTATGTTGTCACATCATGGTGTATAGAGAATCATTTGATTTTAAATGTGAAAACGACAAAAGAACTGTGTATTGATTTCAGAACTAACTCCCAAACAGTACCACCTTTGTTCATTAATGATGAACCAACTGACACAGTCACTGAGTACAAGTACCTTGGAACTTTTATTGATAGCAGGTTAACGTGGAACACCAACACAGATGCCCTGTACAGTAAATGTCAACAACGCCTCCATCTAATGCGCAAACTGCTATATTTTAATGTTCCCCAGTCTGTTATGATGTTGTTTTCTACAACTTTTATTCAGAGTAGACTCATTTTTCTTCTCAGTACTGGTTCGAGTCTCTTTCAGTCAAAAACAAATCCAAACTTAACAAAATTGTAAATACAGCTCGTAAAATAGCCGGGGTCACTTTCGATATTCTTTCACTTCTGTTTGAGCGGCAAGTACTTTCAACGTCTGAAAAAATCATTAATGACACAACACATTTTTTAAATCAAGAGTACAAGCTTTTACCTTCGGGCCGCCGCTATAGAGTGTCAATCACTTAACGAGCTCGAACGTCTTTTGTACCTTAAAGTATTGCAATTTGAAGCAAATGTTGAATGTCCAGTTATCATCTTATTCATTTAAATATATTCAAGCACATATTTATATCTTTTCATGTTTTTAATAATTTCATATTTTATGTTGTTATTCATTTGTATTTTGTCAAGCTCTGTGATCCAAAACGAATTTCTTTTAAGGTAATGAAGTATTGTCTGTCAGTTTGTCTGACTGTCTGTCTGTCTATACAATGCATAGAGAATTATCTCCCTTGAAATGCCAGCTTATGTGTTTACAGTACAGAGAAGCCCCGTTAGTCCGGACCCCGATAATCCGGATTTCTCGCCTCCCGGACGATTTTAGCTTGTTACCAATCTATGCATATTTAATTTGCCTCGATGATCCGGAATTTCGGTTTGTATTTATCTTATAATATTATTGTATAGAGGAACTTTACAAATGTTTATACGATTCACAGAGTATAGTGTGTGTGTGTGTGTGTGTGTGCGTGTGTGCGTGTGCGTGTGTAATCTAGAATTGTTAGATAACTTAAAGGTCTCTTGACAAATATACTCAGTCATGTATGAAAGTAACCATTGTAAACACGTATGCCAATCAGCGTAAGATGTCTTTATGTTCCATGTTTCACAAGATGTTGATCCTGGGTGACTGTAGAAATTACGACCCTCCCAATTATTTATACTGACCTCCCGTAACAAACATCTATTCTCACGAAATGTGCACCTTTTGTAATTTTACGTGTCTCCGCATTACTTGTTTACTCATTCAACCTGTTCATGTCATGTTTATGTTAGCCGACAGGCTTGGTAGGTACCCGAGACATAGAAATTGTTAATGATCTGTTATTCATGTGCATGTTTCCTACGATAGTAACACATTTTGAGTGAATATTACAAAGTAAATATTCATCTAGTGTGAACAAAACAGATTGCATTTTCGACTTAAAGTATTGTCCCTTTCGTCCATACCCAGAAAATATCTGCATATGGTATATTTTTTTTAGAATTTATGTTTAATATGATGTCTCCATAAACGTGTAATCCACGTTACCCCATGAAAATGACCATGTAATTATTTAAAAAGGTATATGTATTTATTGGATAGTATGCCTTATTTACAGTTTTATATTGGGACTATATAATATCAATCTCATAGCCTCTAAATTTCAGGCGATGTCTCACAATGACGCTTCACGGGTTTAAAGTTGCAGAGATTGGATGTAATCTACGTGACCACCATAAGATAAACAAAAAACAGTACTCCCAGTGTCACCAAAGGGGTTTTAAAATGAATGTACCTATTCATTAGTAATAACTAAGTGAAGGCGATGCTCTTTCTTTACACTGTGAAGCCCATTTCTGGTGTCCCCCGCAAAAGGCGGCGTAAAACCATACTCACGCACGCACTGACTCACCTCACTCACTCACTCACTCTCTCTTCCTTCCTTTACACTTTAAACGTTTGGTGGGTGCTAACGGGCGCCTTTGTAATCTACGTTATCTAATCTACGTGACCGCATTTCCAAAGGAGCATCATCTTTTCTCGGTATACACACAAGAGTAACATACATTTGGCACTGACCATCCTCTGGTTCCAGAAGTAACATTGGCGCAGTCATCCAAGCACCTAAAGTTCATGGCATGACAGACATTTTGTTCAGTAGCGTGATTGAAATGTGCGCGATTGTCCAGTGATACTTTACAGTTGACCACATACTATCAGGCCTACTCAGGTAAGCCAGTTTTGTGGTTCTAAAGTTACGCCATGACCTCTTCTAAACATTGAATGATTATATACTTTTAACTGGTTTATCAGATTGTTGATATTCTACATCAAACTAAACAGGTAACGTGATTACAGTTTTGATGGATTTTAACCGTGCTTCTGTACCGTCTGTACTTTAGATTATGAATGAAACGAAGAAACAGTAATGACTTTTTATCTCTTAATGTAACTCTGTGTAATAGTATAGCAACATTTCACCGGTATTTTGTTTCTAAATGTCTGTATACATGTGGTGTTGTTATGTTAACGTAGATTACAAGATTTGTATTCAAGTTGTACAATGGCCAAGGTTTGTTGTTTGTCACAATCTAATACAGATAAAACTTATGTGAAATATATTTCCAGTAACACTTAGTTAACAAAAACCGTATAGTAATTTTGATGATCAGTTTATGCAAATTTGTTTACCCAATCATGATTGGCGATCTTCGTGTTGTCCTTCATATCTGACTTTTGATAGTTTGAAATTTGTTAACAATAAATGATGGTCTAACGATATAATTACTATCATTCATTATTTTTATCTGTTCCAGTTATCAGCTGGTGCACATAGGTGCGAAACTAGCTCATACGGGTTCTCTCTCTACATGGGTACAATGTGTGAAGCTCATTATTTTGGTGTCCCCCGCCGTGATATTGCCAAAAGCGGCGTAAAAATAAACTCAATCACTCACTCACTCAAAACCCATTTTTACATCTACCGTAATACATCTATCTAAAGTACCATTATCTAATTAATATGAACAAAATAATATACGATCTTCACAATGAGATCCAATGCTGCAACAAGTTCACGATACTGCTAACATCCATTATCAACTACTGAAACAGTTACTAGAATCACTTTTTAAAATATCTTTGATGGAATGTGCTGCCATGTCCACAAAGGATGATTATTTTAAATCATCGTCTCGGAAATATCTTTTTAATCATTTTCTTATTTTGAATTAAGTAACTGAATTAATTGCAACATTTTTTATTATTTCAGACATAGGTAAAATATGATTGTTAACTTTGGATTCTTTGTGCATGTGTCCTTGACGGGATATGAAGTACTGGAAACTACTGTCTCCCTGATATCAGCCAATATAATTCAATGAATATGTATAACCATCAGCCTTAATCGTAGTATATTTCAACTTTTTAATAAATGGTTAACATTGCGTGCAATCACTATCAGGTGAAATTTTGTAAATCCAGTTTGGTAACTGCGCAGGTAGAAGACATATTTTCAGTCCCCACGGTCCCAAGCATGGCAGCCTAACTTAATCGGCTAGCGATGTCTAGCACCTCTCACCTGTATTGATCGTGTCATTCTTTATTTGCTCTCAAACTAGATTCACATATACTAAGCAGCAAAAGCAACGTCGGTTTGGAATTTTCCATCGCAGAAACGGATAACTGTAAACTCATTTAATGTTTTGATTGTATATTTTTGACAACATCTCCATTGCCGTAGACCTTACCGTGGACCTATCCCCACCCCTCGTCATCGGGGTGAACGTCTACAGTTTGCCCTACAACACCAAACCTGGCGATACAGGCAATGGAGAACTGGTCTGTTCACAGATGAGAGTCGGTACTGCATATCAACTGCAGATGGCAGAACAAGAATATGGCGACGACGTGGTCAGCGTTACTCAGACCAATGTGTTATGGAAAGAGACTCATGGGGAGGTGCAGGCATAATGGTATGTCGTGGAATAGACCTGAACCAGAGAGTGGGTCCTGTGGTCTTCCAGAATCTTTGTCCAGGGAGAGGAGGCGGTATCAAAGCGGCGCGCTACATCGACCAAGCTCTCAGACCCCACCATACCACATTTAGCACGTCACCGGAACAACATTTTCCAGCATGATAACGTCCGGGCCCATACTGCCAGAGCTACATGGGACTACAGCAGAACGGTGTCAACATTATGCAGTTACCAGCCCTTAATCCTGATTTAAACCCAATTGAACATCTTTGGGATGAAATTCAGAGGAGACTGAATAATGTCATACCAAGGCCGAACACAGCCGATTTATTGCGCCAGAGCGTGGTTCAAAGTGCCAATGGCCTTCATCAATCGATTGGTGCACTCCATGCATAGACGCTGTGCTGCAGTTATTGCCGCTCGTGGTGGTCACACTTGATATTGAAGTCAAGAGTCCGAATGGACTGCAAACGTTCACGTAATGTCTTGAAATTGTGCTGAGTTATTTATTGATGTGTCAAGATATGGTACCCCAAAAGTGTTTTTGATCCTCTTATTATGTCCATATCTGTAATGATTTGATTACAGTGCCTTTCTAATTTTGAATTGGTACTGACGTTTTTTTTGCTGCTGAGTATATATTACTGATATTCTAGCTGTCACACTATCATCCTACGGAAGGATTTTATACTGCTGAAATATATTTGTTGTGATGTATGTTTTACCCTTGTCTTGGCTGAAATACTGCCGATGTGACGATACGTTTGACCCCAATCACTCACTCACTTAAATGTTGACAACACCTATAACACCGTTTGGGCGCCCTCTCTTCTGGAACCTGACGTTTGGAATATGCAGTCATCGTTATGATCCCACACGGAAGAAAGTTTCATCAGCTGCTGCTTCTGATAAGCAGTACCCCAATCCTTGACGTGTGTGTGCTCCCGCAAGGAAGACAGTTTCATCAGCCGTTGCTTCTTTCTCTGGACTAGTTTCGTTTTCATAAAAATGATTCTGGAAACTGGATTCCAGTAATGTTTCATGATTGTGTGTAGAATGAGTGAGTGGGTGAGTGGGTGAGTGAGTAAATGAGTTACATTGACAGTTATTTCAGCCATATCGTGCCTATGGAAGCAATATATTAACAAAATCAAAGCCAGATTCAACAAATATCTCTAAAATCAGTGGACCGTGACAGATGTACTCTTGAAACAAGTATTTAAGAACAAGAAGATGTTTACATCTTTGACTGCAATTCATCCAATTTGAATTTATCGCAGTTTTTCGTCCATGTCTGTTTTCATCAGCAGCTAACAGTTAAAGCCGGATGTTTTCACTTGGCATTTTTTAACTTCATTGTTTCACTCTAATCTTTTCTCTTATTGTTTCCTGTTTATTTCTACAGGGCTGCTTGTATTTCTTGAAGTTTCGTATTTAAAGATATATTTTGTCTTTTCAAGTGACATCTCATTGTTGCCTTCTTTGAAAGAAAATCAATAGTAACGCCACACGTACACTTCCCGTAGTGGTATTCACGACAGTGGGACCCACGGCTTTGTGACAATCTCTGCAGACATAAGTCATAGGAATATCCAGGGTGCGCCATAAATGACCATTGAAGCTCTCGTGAAAACGGGTAAAAATGGTTTGTGCAGCCCCCTTTCTAAAAATATGTACCCGCCCCTGTAAGTTAAGGCTTTCGTTTTCTGTTCCCTACACATTATGATAGTGGTTTCTTTAAAAGTTGCCCCTCCTCAGATACTAACCACCCAATGAGCAGGGAAACCGGACTTTCTGATACATTTGGGAACATTTGTTGCAAAGGGAAGGTTTTCACTTATGACACAATAAGGTTCCTGGAGTTGTCTCCCCTACATACACCGACCAGAAGAATCGTGTTTCGTGTCCTATAGAATGACGTGCATCTGATTAAACTAGCGGTCACATAATATGCGAATAAAACATACCTGTGTCGACAACCTCAGTGTATCAATCGTCTCCTGTATAATGATACTGGGGTTGAACTGCCCCGCCCGCTCTTCTATCCGCCCGCTCTTCTACCCGCCCGCTTTTCTACCCGCCTGCTCCTCTACCCGCCCGCTTTTCTACCCGCCTGCTCTTCTACCCGCCCGCTCTTCTACCCGCCTGCTTGGTTCGGATGTGCAGTGACACGCATATTGTAGGATGTTTTCTTACAACGTACGATGTAATAGGCCGGTAAAATGTAAAAAAAAACACAAAAATTCGATAAAATGTAATAAACTGCGGTAAATTGTGATAACTGCACTGCAGTAAATTGTAGTAACTGCGTTGCGGTAAATTGTGATAACTGCACTGCGGTAAATTGTAGTAAAATAGTTTTCATTTTCGCGTACACAAGGAAACATACATACAGCTGAAATGCGTTAAACTGCGGCATAGTGAAATATAACATGCAACAAGTTTTACAGCCAGATCTCCCTTACCTTCGGATTCCAAAGAAATTCGATTTGGTTTGACCTATTTCATCATACTCAGTTTCAACCAATATCATGTTAAGAGAGAGAAGAAAAGGATATTTTCAGATGTATATCTATATCTATCAGTCTGTGGAGACTGCTACCTTGACTGTATCATACAGCCAATGCAAATGTATACAACCCCCCTCTATTCCATGTGACGTTATCAACTGCAGCCTCTACGCATATGCCACCACTATACAGCAATCGCTTGTATGTGGCATACCTTGTTCAATGTGGCAAGAGGTTTATAGGCCAGTTTCATTGACAGATGTAGTCCTCGATTGTTACATACAACATATACTACTCTTGCCTCACACTGTGCTATGGGAGGATAAGATCCAGTGGACTTCTATCATGTCTGATAAACTGAATCCCATTCTAATTTGATATAAAGTAGGGAATCTAAGTTTGTAATAGTAAGTCTGTTAATTCCCTTTTGTACGCGGATGATAACAGGAACAGAAAATGATATATCCAATGAAAAGAGCAAAATACAAATCGTGCATGTAAGAAGACTGTGGATAAAGAATGGTTAGAAACTGACAATATGATTTAACTTAATTATTGCAAAAAGCATTGTTTGAGTAGCTGTGAAAGGTTAAAACCAGATGCCAGACCCCTAGGTTCCCAAGTCAGCTGAAAAGAAACCTTCCATACAAAGCGAAATATACATAGTTTATATGGAAAGACGTAATCCTAATGCGTAATTTTATAGGATAGAGAACTTGATTTGCTTGCTGTTGATCTCTTTCTGAAAATTCGTTGTTCCCGATAAAAGAATGTTCCGCTCACTCTAGTTCTTTGAAAGCTCTTCTCTTTTTGGTGAAAAAATGTCCTGTTTGCTAGTAGTAGGAATCTCATCCACTTAAAGGGCAGAATCGATGTTCATAAGGAAAAGAACCTACTCTTCACTCGCATTAGTTTTCGACATTCCTAAGTATCTCTGTTCAATATGCAATATCCATATATAAATATAGATACGTGTGCTATGTTATAGGGGCGATATTCGCATTAGCTGTAACAGGTTGTTCACTAATCCATATGTATTGTATGAATAAAATAATGTTTAGAAAGGACTTCTGTTCCGAATGACAATTAACGGCTCAAGTACTGTCGTGACAATATATCAGTCAATGGCGGTATAAATTCTTACACCATTGTCAAGCAGGACACTCTTGAGTATAAAATATCAATACGTTGTTTGCAGTTCAGGAAAAGAACTTGATATTGCATAATATAAATTATTATATACCCATGTAAACTTAGGCTGGTAATACAGGGGTGCAATACGGATGACGTGGTCACATTCCGTATTGCACCCCAGATTCCGTATTGAACCCCTGCCGGTTCTTCTTTCTCCAAAGCTCGATTTGTTTTATTAAGTAACAGATTAATGCGGAATAAGAGGGTATATGATAAATATAGAACGTCATACCAGTGCATGTGGATGTTTTGTATTGAACTCGTTGTTTCTCTGCTTCCATGACATCTTCTCGTTGAATACAAAACATCCAAATGCACTGTTATGACGTTCTATATATGTATAACTACAAAATATCATTATTATACTTTTTAAGAAATAAAAATGCATAATATAAATTTTGCACACGTACACAGTTATCTACACAACCATCAGAGTATATGTTTACAGGCAAGTGATGTTTGTGAATCATATTACCAGAACCAAAATATCAGTTATGTTCAAAAGACTCGTATTCCAATACTGAGTTCATCCCAACTTGTATACGACTAAGTCGCATTATGTTGCGTCCGGTAAAATCCGGGCGGTTGATACCAAATGATATTGTTTGTTTTATTTTATCCAGTCCAGGATACCAAGCTATGAAAAAATGTTCCGCAATGTGAGCCTATGTGATGTAGATAAGCATGAGTATTTGTAGAGAAGTACCAAAATATATGGACGTGAATTGAAACAGTTTCGTGTTTTTTTGACAATTTTTAATGAAGTTTCCATATTCAATTTTGAAATATTCATGTATAAACTTTGATTAGATAATAATCGACAGAAGTAGGCATTTGTTACAAATAACTACTAAATGTCTTTCTTTACACACATGCACTTCAGTCTGTTAACACCCAGGTCACAATGAGCCGACAGATGGCTGGAGATTTAGCAGCTCAACAAGTGTTTCCTAGAAGGATGTTGTACACTCGTAATATCCCGACCCGGGAAACACTGCTGACCTAAGTGAAGGAGACAACCACCCAGTGTAGCATTTAGAGCTCGATTCACTAAGAACAGATGCTGAACTATGGAGGAGCGAACAGCGTGTGAGCAAGAAAACTTCACCTCTGTGTCAACCAAGTGAGGATATAGCCCTTTTGTAACAAAACATAAATGTAGAACTTACAGATAAAATCGACGGAGTGCCCGTTCAATGGACGATCGAGTGCGTGATTTTGTTAAGTGGTTAACACACTCAGCTGCATGATTCCTGGCTGAACATATTTTATCCATGACAAAGCAGTGAGCGACATGTGAGCATCGAGCCACAGCGTTGGCGTACGACGACATCCATCATAAAGTGAATCGGACACCCGATCCACTGCGTCGCCTCTTCCCGAGGTTCTGGAGGGCCAGCCAGTAGTCCACACCGCGATGTGTCCACTGTAACGACAAACCTTGAAACTGGGTGACTGTATATGAAGATCAGATACACTATTGGTATTGAATATTAGCAGCCGTGTGAGGATACTAGTTTGAATGTGAAGGACACATTGTGATGAAGTGGAGAATATTCGATGAAATGGGTGTTCCTCTAACTGTTATGTTGCTGATGTGGATATACAGTTTCGATCGATGTGTAAACTGTGAGTACATATTGTTCTGTTTTGCTGTGCAGACAATAAATAGATCCATGTTTGGTTGAGTTCTGTGACTGGCGGGTTCTACCGGTTGGGCAGGACATGCTGACCCTTTTTTACAAACACCTGGTGCCATCACTGATTTTCAGTGATCCATCTATACAAATATTTATAACTTCTCTTTACACCAACAAATAACTGTCCTTCTGAGGGCGTACGTAGGTCCCAAAACAATGAAAGCAAATTTAAGCATACTACTATTTTTAATGGCAGTATGTATGTTATTTTGATTTATGGGCAAAATTGTGCAAAATTCTAATAGCTGAAGGGATGGACTCGGGTCTGTGCAAGAAGCAAATGTACTGTAGTCCCCATGGTTCCTAGCATGGTGATCTAACTTCAGGTGTTGGCAGTCTATACCCTGTTTATATATTGTCTTGTCATTCATATCCTTGAAGTGCATTTAGAAGTGGAATGCATAAGATTTATGGATGTCAACACTTCTTTATTGTGAATAACACGACGTTTCGGAGTGTATGCTTGCTCCTTCATCAGGTAACACGGACGTTTCGGAGGGTATGCTTGCTCCTTCATCAGGTTACACGACGTTTCGGAGTGTATGCTTGCTCCTTCATCAGGTAACACGACGTTTCGGAGTGTATGCTTGCTCCTTCATCAGGTAACACGACGTTTCGGAGTATATGCTTGCTCCTTCATCAGGTGATGAAGGACCAGGCATACACTCCGAAACGTCGTGATATTCACAATAAAGAAGTGTTGACATCCATAAATCTTGCTTTTCTTGTCATTTATAGTTCAAATGTTTTAGAGTTAATTACTAGTTTTTAAATTCATCACTGTGATAAACTATTTGTCTTTCGTTGACAGCTTTTTATAAATTACCGTTAATTATTATAAATCTATAACTTGTTTTAGTCACGATATGGCTGAAACATTGCCGATGTGACTTTAAATATTAACTCACTCACTCACTTTACACACAACATAATTTGTTTCTGAGGACAGTCAAAATATATTTATATTTGAATTCACGTGGCGTTGAAAAATCAGCTTGTGTACCGCCATCTGAGCGAACACCGGACATCAATGTGTGATAGTGATTCATGAGCTGTTGAATCGCAGAATGGACTTTGCCTGGAGCAGATTTCCTGTGAATGTTGCAATCGGTTCGTCACATCTATTTGCTTTGTTAATGACAGCCTATCAATCAGCAATAACGGAACGCACAATAATATTACAATACTGGATATCTGTAACTTTATTGATATCGTGTACACAGTTAACACTTACATGTATAACAATTATTTTTGCGAATTAATGTTTTTTCGTCTTCTTCTTCGACTCTAAATATGTCATTACCAAGCGTATCTCTACGTATCTATAACGTTGGTGTTTGACAAGGTAACGTTTCACGCTACTACAGGTATGTTACAACTGTCCAGTTACCCAGCGTTGGCTTCACCAGGGATGTCGTACACCATGTCGTGCAGTAGCAATAGCAGCGGAGGCCGTGCCCGGAGCTGGTACATAAACTCTGTCAAAAAAGAAACGCAACCCCTGTCCTCAGATATGAAAAATTCGTTTGAATGAAGTTATTGCTTCCAAACTAAATTTTATTCGAATGTATTGAAATGATACACGTAATTAATGAAGATTACCATCCAAACAACTGCATTTGTACGCATAAGTGTATTTTATTGCTTATTCCGTCACAACGCATGAAATGACCCTCATGGTGACTTCGCACAAAAAAACCACATGCAAATCATGAAAATGGCAGTTAATGTAGGGGTGTATAAAAGCCCATGTGCTTCCGTATTATATTCATTCATTCGTCGCCGAAAAGCTGTGTTAAAAATGCCACGATTGAGTGCTGCCGACCGAAATATCGCCATTGGTCGTGTTCAAGCCGGAGAAAGTTTTGGAACTGTTGCACGGCACCTAAATGTTCACAAAACAACGATATCCCGACTTTGGAGCCGCTACAACAACTTCAATTTGACCAACGATCGCCCGAGAAGTGGAAGGCCAAGAATCACGACCCCCCCCTTCAAGATCGGTACATCCGGGTCCACCACCTGCGTAATCGGCATGCCCTACCAACCGTGACTGCCACACAAATACCAGGTTTGAGGAGAGTGTCAGCTCAAACGATTAGGAACCGTCTGAAAGAAGCGGGTTTACGTGCCTGTAGACCAGTTGTTGGACCTGTACTACGCCCCCTACATCGACGCCGACGACTCAGGTGGTGCAACAACGTAAGGATACGGACTTTACAAAACTGGAGGCGAATCTGGTTTTCTGATGAATCACGTTTTCTTTTGCAACGTCACGACGGAAGACAGCGTCTGTATAGGAGACGTCATAAACGTTTTGCGCCCATCTGCGTCCGACAGGTGGACAGATTTGGCGGAGAAAGCGTCATGGTTTGGGGAACCATCTCATACAACCAGAAATCAGACTTGGTGATCGTTCCCTGACAGCCCAACGTTACATCAACCACGTGTTAGAGCTTCACCTTCTCCCGATTATTGACCAACAGACACAGATTTTTCAACGGGACAACGCCCGGCCTCATACTGCACGTGCAACAATGAACTTTCTGCAGAATTCCAACGTCAATGTCTTGCCATGACCCTCTAAATCACCAGACCTCAACCCTATTGAACACCTGTGGATACTCTGGATCGACGCGTACGTCAACGTCAGCCGCCGCCACAGACGCTGCAACAGCTCGCCGTTGCACTGCAGGAGGAGTGGAGAGCCATTCCCAGGAAAGAATCCGGCGTCTTATCCGTTCTTGTCCAAGGAGATGCCGTGCAGTGATTGCAGCGCGTGGTGCCTATACGAGATACTGAGAAAGACGCCCCTGGTGACAAACTGGTGTCTGTGAGATGACTTTTGAAATGACAATTTTAAACATGCCCATCTGGGTTATTATTCTGCCAAATTTCAGACTTCTGTCTTAAATAATAAAATGCCGTGTCGTCCTAAAACTTCAGATCAAAATCTCTAAAAATACAGGGGTTGCGTTTCTTTTGACAGAGTTTAGATATCATCTTACGTACCGCGCTATCGAACCCGGTGTTTGGCGTGACGAGCGAACACCTTAACCACAAGGCTACCCAAGAGGAGAAGGCTACCTGAGAGGAGAAGAGGAGAGAGAATTCAGCGCGCTGATCAAACATTATTTATGTCACATTCCAATAGAGAAATGCTTGTAGTAGCCTAGACATATGCAATTTTTCATCTGGCACCAGTGCGACCTAATTTCATTAAACTATGTTGTTGTTACCGTGCCTGGCCCTCGGCATGATGGGAAAAAACAAGGATGAGTGTACTGCGACTGAACGGGGTATCCACGTCACACAGCGGTATGGAATATCAGTGGGCGAGCTCTACAAGAGCCGACAATAGTCCAGGGTGCCGCTGTACAAATCGATCTTAGCGCTAAGGTGACCGTAACTCCCATACCTTAAGATAGACTTAAGGTAGTCTTTGCGCTAAGGCTGTTTTGTACAACGGGCCCCAGACTCGTAATAGCAGCAGTGTGCGAAATAGTTTCCAAGTTTTGCTAGCGAGTCGGGCTAGCTATGCCTGAAAGTTATGTAGATACGTGTTTCGTCATGAAGTTACTAATATGATGAACATTTTTATCACTTCAGAATTTTGCATGATTCGAAAGTATGCTAAAACTTAACAAGTCGGAGAGAGTGATATATTTACACCATGAACATTCGCCGGTGACTGTAGAGATTTACTGGTCCGACTGGATTTTTCCAGCCACGGGATAGCGGGCCAGTGGCTATTTCGCACACTGAATAGCAGCCGTATACACATAAATACATGTGCACGCACGTTGCGGTACATATGCAATAACCTTGAAAGTGAAACACTAACTCCCCTTACAAATTCTCATCACGGACCTTAGAAGAAACAGGGTAGAATTGGTCATCAGCAGCCCATGATTGTCGTAAGGGGCGACTATCGGGATCGGGTGATCAGGCTCGCTGACTTTGTTGACACATGTCATCGTATCCCAATTGAGTAGATCGATGTTCATGCTGTTGATCACTGGATTGTCTGATCCAGACCCGATTATTTACAGACCGCCGCCATATACTGTAAACGTCCTTTTTTCGCTTGGTGCAAATTTCTCGGAATTGACAGTTTAGACTACATCGTGCGGTCAATTATTCGCGCAATCAGTAATTGCCGGAACTGCCAGGTGTCTCTTAGGTTTAGTCCCGAAATGCCGGCATGTTACGGTTGCTGAACTAATCCGTTGTTGTTTCAACTATGGTGATCAAATTAAATATCCATGTACAATTTACAAGGAGTGACGGGTGTGGAGTCTTCTCTAACCATCTGCTAGAGATTAGAAAGAAAACTATCTACGGCGTTCTTGGTATCATCTGCAGGATGGTTATGGGCCTGACCTTGCTTAGTCACAAGGTCGTCAGTGGGGTTGACGGTTGAAGTACAGCCTGGTGTTGAGCATATCCAATGGATGTTATTTTGTCGTCTACTTTTTGATTCTGAATTTCTAATAAACCGCACATTGACTTGAACATTAGCCATTGAGACATAATAATATAATGTATGGTGATCGTATATATACCCCACAGGGAGTTGCTTTAAGTTCAATCCATCATATCAACTTGCAATCAAATAATAAACTTTTGTTCACTCAAGTGGTACTATTAGTAGTTGGAATATTCCTGAGTGCGGCGTTAAACAACAAACAAATCATATACAAATCCTCTTCATCAATCATGACGTCATCTTACTGCTGGACCATTCATCTGTTTCATAATCTTCACAATAGTTGTGACAGAGACACCACAACCACCACCGCCACCACCACAGTCCACCCCTGATGGCGGTCAGTATGTTTATGTATGTCTGTATTTTGACCTGACGGACATTCACTGGTTCTGGTACACGGGGAGATAAACAAGGAGGAAAGCATTGCTTGCGGCAAAATGGACACAGAGCTCACAAAGGAAAGAAACTTGATAGATATATAAAACACAAAACTATTTCGGTCCCGCCTGCCACTGAAGATATGCCACGGGTTTCAATACGCTTGCTACGTTTCGGTCACGGTCACTGTAGGCTAAAGGGAGGTGGGGTAGCCGAGTGGTTAAAGCGTTCGCTCGTGACGCCGAAGACCAAGGTTCGATTCCCCACATGGGTGGAATGAGTGAAGCCCCGTTCAGGTGTCCCCGCCTTGATGTTGCGATAGTATTGCTGAAAGCGGCGTAACACTATACTCACTCACTGCTGTAGGTTGCATAAGTGAAGAGTGTGATTAATGCAAACCTTGAAAGGAGGGAGACATTTTGAGAGGCTAAAATTAACCTTAACACTTAGTTATATTTAAGTCCAATTCTACGATGACTTTGTCAACGTGAAGCCTTTAAAGCAAAAACATGTGGCATGAAACCAGTTTGTATTTTCATATGTTAAGCAGAGCTACGCACTCATATGCATAATACATTCTCATACTGCATCCTGCAAAGACAGCAACATAAGAAATGGACGTGAAAGAACACTTTGTTTAAGGTGTTCAGCCCATGACGTAGAATTTAGCCTAGATGAATCTATCAAGGGCACTGATGCATGGCAAGCGTTTGCTGTGCATGGCGAATACACTAAACGCCATAAAGAAACGCTAACCTCCTTCCTTAATGACGGAGGTACCTATCTTCAGCTTGCGTTGTGCTGCGTTAACGTCCACTTCTTGGTCTGTGTACGGTGACCCTAGTCTATCTGTAGCCCTGAATTAGTCTTATAAACACGGTGGCATCCGAAGGCGTTGGCACCAGCATTGTATGTCGACCCCATCTGCACCATCTTAATGGCTCTTTATCTCTCTTCAACTGTTTTTCAAGTGCTTGTCATGTGTATCACATCATGCATTCTATGCTCTCTTTATACCCTATAGAATCTTTCTTAACGTGAAATGGATGCAAATACTGTTTGAATATTGCTGCGTTTTGGCGACTGATATTGTTATATGTAAACAGAAAATGGACAAATGTTACTTTGCAAGCAAAAACTGTTAGCACAAATAATTTTAGATGTTCCTAAACATTTTTTCACAATATCGAAGACATTTTACTTGCTTTCACTAATGCAAATCAGCAGAAAATGTTTTAAAAGACTGAAATCATAGGAATGAATGAATAATTTACAATTTTACACACTCTACAACAGTAACTGTAAAAATGGTAACTTTAAATGGTTTATCTTTGTCTCAAAGCAGAATTTTATTTCAACCTTTCTTTTGGACATCTTAATCACTGTTATTTGTTTATTTCGGCATGGACGAAAATAGGACTGTTCAACTCTTCAGAAAAAGATGCATTTCACCTAAATATGAATGTATTTGTGAATTTCTTTTCGTAATTTGCAAAAAGCTGTGGTGTTAAGCTTTCTTGTCAACTAATACCTTCTAACATATCTTTGATTGTTTTTAAGTAATTCATAAAGGTAGGAGGGTAACGTTTCTGTTGGCGTTTACTGTATGTTTCTTGGATGACGCACCGTATCCGTTACATTGGGTTTAACACTGGTTTCAACACTGTGTACCTTTTCTCCCACACGAAGCAGACACTGCGAACTACTTTAACACCGATAACACAGCTGCTTTGTGGACCCAGAGAAACAAACAGATTATTACGTGTAAATGAACAAAATATAACGAAAGTAACTACATGTATTTAGCATTTCTGTTTTACCAGATAAGCTGCATAAGTCTCTGAGATGATCCAAATTGCGCCTGTGGCGTACCTGTCAGTTAACACCATGTTACGACTTGAACCTCAAACTACATTTTTTGTTCATTCTCCATGTCATCATTTCACGAAGCCCATCTGTTGCATACAGGTGTCTACATCGGTGCTGGTGTTGGAGGAGGTGTTGTAGTTGTCATTGTCGTTGTCGTCAGCGTTCTGTGTATGCGAAAAAAGAGGGACCATCCTGTACATAACGGTAAGGAATAGATCCTCCCAATGCGTACCTTATGTGAGGCCATTTCTGGCGTACACCGCCATGACATTGCTGGAATATTGATAAATGCGGCGTAAAACTTTATACATTCAGTCACATTATCAGCATATCACTACTGTGTATGTATGACGCGAGTTTACAATCTTTTTCATAACAACACCAAAATCTGACCAGGCATACCCAAAATATACCAGTATATCCTTTCACTTTGTTTTCCTTTAATTGTAGGAGTGCTAGGCAATAGCGGAGACGACGACACAAATCACCTTGAGACAGGTTCCACCAGCTATGCGTGAGGGCACTTTTGAATGAAAACTAACATTCATATTTACAATATCTAAAATGTTTCTTGGGGTGATGGGGTAGCGTTCTAGTTAAAGCGTTAGCTCGTCACGCCGAAGACCCGGTTCGATTCCCCACTGGCACAATGTGTGAAGCCCAATTTTTGTGTTACTGGAATATTGCTAAAAGCGTCATAAAATCATAATCACACACTCGCTTAATGTATTTGAGTTTTGGGTATGCTGGATATGTATTGAGAATAAGGATATTCGTTGCACCAGTCAGAAATGAAATGGGTTTTAACCCCAGATTTGCCATGGTAATTAATCAACACAATGCCCTAGCTCCTGGGTTTATAAATAACACCAGTATAAAACCCTGCTCTTCTTCGCAGAAAAAAGTACTCGCCTGTTGGAATCAGGGTATTTAAATAAGTCATAACAACATTTAACTGTTACAAATATTAACCCAAATACTTTGTGACCTATATACCAGTGCTCATTTGCACACAAGACACTCAATGCAACTCAATCAATCAACAATCAATCAATCAATCTCCCATTGGAATGAATACCGTATGAGTTATCATGTTTCAGGACTCTTGACATGAACGATGGTCAGGAAACCAACAACATGATACTAGTTGAGAGGCGAAGATTTCAATATATGCTTTTCCTTACACGACGTTTTACATCATAGAATTCGAGGACAACAATTGTAATTTGTTCAATCTTGTGTCTTTATTGTAAGAAAGGAGCAGTTGGGAGCCCACAGGGTAAAGCCGTAAAGAGTTCATTCATTCGCATAGGTAGAATTAATGAAGCCAATGTCCGGTGCTATCCCACCGTTTTATTGATCAGATATTGCTAAAAGCGTAGGCTAATACTCACAAACACATTAATTTATTTCTGTTTGGATCCATTGAGCACAGGACACGTTTAGAAGATAGACTTTGTCTGTTCCAGTGGAGAATGATATATATGAACGTTCAAGTGACGTGAAGCCATTCCATCAGCCTCCTGTGAATGTTCCGGTCACAACAGGTGGGGAATTTTGGTAACTTTCGTTTGACGTCATTTTTAGGGAAACCCTTACTGAAGAGATACCTAATACTGTAAAGCCACTAATACTAAATTAAGCCTTTGTGTGGGGTGTCCTGTAAGTCCTTGTGATTCCACGGGGCTTGGGAATCGGATGGTCCTGCAGATCACCTGTCAACGCACGTACTAAGGTTTTCCCTCTGTCCCAGACCAGATAAGCTGGAATATTGCTGCGGTGTTAAACAACATCACTCACTCACTGTCGTCATATTACCTTACTTTATCAAAATGCCAAGCTTGTTTAAATAACAAACTGCGATTTCTACAATAAGCAATATTTTTCAGGACACGAGAACGCCATATAATGGACGGTTACAATGGACAGACTGTTCTACCACTAGACGAACTTCCGTGTTTTCTCAATAAAAAAGTGATCAAAATGTTACTTTTTGTTATTACCTCCAACTTCCGTGTTGTAATTGGTTGTCATGAAACACAAACTGTCATCGATATATAGCAAATGGAACCTGACCTTATATATACATGCTTTACATGTTTCCGTTCTATAGTTTTGCAAAATCACTAGACAGAAGTGCCGGAAGTACAACACAAAACCGTCACATCCCCACTGCTTATCAATCGGCGGTGATCCTCTTGTTTGTACTACTGGGTTCAGCAGCAAGGAGCTGTACCGCAAATTACACATATTCCGTACATGAAGCATTCTCCACTCCATCGGAACAAGGTACTCAACTGTATTGACACTACATCACACTTTTACGCTTCTCGTCCACATCACGTGCCCGATAAGGGTCACTCTTGTTTGTAATACTGACGTTAAAATGTAGAATTGATAACGATATATCTTATTCTAACTTCAAGGAAAGCATATTGATATATTGAATCCCCTTTCCTAAACTCTTGTGCGTGATATTTCCATGTGTAAGATATTCATTGTTGCGTAAATACATATGATGTGTGAATATTATCGTACCAAAATGAACTGGTTAAACCAGACTGAGCACACACACAAATTTAACTTCGGTGGAGATGCTAAAAGTAGGTGGTGATGAGAAAAAGTTTACATCTGTTGGCAAACGTATGTTTTAGACGCTGTGGTCTTATGCGTGAAGGCAACTTAATGTCACCTTGTCACAAGTACTCAGACATACAAAACTGAAAGCGTTCAAAGTTCCCCATTTGATCACTGTTTCTCCCTGTGTTGACACGTGCAGGTTGAACCGTATATAGATAATGATGAGCCAGGTAAATCATACTTTCACATTATTGCCTGACGATACTGGATACTTGAAACGCCTTCATGTAACAGGTACAGTACATCACATGGCCAGCTGCCAATCAGTCCTGCTAAATAACTTGGTAAGGAGAACAAAGATACACTCGATGCCAGGCTGTAGTCGCAGTGTTGTAGTGATGAATAGTCTTCAAGAGGAAAACTGACAGTTTGGTTCATTTTGTAGGAAACTGAAGGTAAGTAAAGTGTCTGGTTCATTTGTTTTTACACTCGTATATTTTGTGATACCCTGTCACAGACGGTTATATAATACTAGTAACAATATCTACGGGACAGCCCAAATTTATAGGGGTATTCTTTTTCAGAAACGAAGTAGTGGAATTCTACCTGCACAATAAACTCAATATCTGGTCGATATCCCACGAGCATCAATGTGGGTAGGGCATCATCTGTGTATACTGGATAGCCCCACAACAAGAGAGCAACTGATGAAGTGCTGTTTCACATCAACAGATTTCCTGACTTTTTATTATATAACATATAAAAAGTATGTTGTCAGTGGTGGTGTGCTTAATCGTCTTGTTTGATCGAAAAAAGTGATACGCATATGATAAGTTGAAACTTAAGTAAACATATTGGAAGATAAAACGCTCACATCACTGCGGCGACACGAACAAGGGGCCGACAAAATGTGAAGATTGTTAATTGATTGCATGCATGAGTGAACAAAACCACATTTTAAGTATTGTACAACAACGCGCCTAAACAATCTCCACTGTGTCTTCAAAACGCTGTTGTATCTGCATCAGTGAACATGACTACATGCAGTAAGGTATTGTGAACCTATATGCTTGTTCGCATTGAGTTTCACGTTCACGTTCAGGTGATGATTGTTTCAACAGGATCACATTTCATTGTGTAAGGTCCTAAATACCTCACGGACCAGCTGTAACACACGCTGTCTGTAAGTGGGTGATGGAGGATGTCCAGCCTGGCCAGAATGTCGTTGTCTTGATATAATGTGTTACTAGACACGGATCGAGTCGCAGTTGGATCAGCCGAGTCTGTGCAAATAGTATAATATCCTGACAACATCGTAACGCTTGTCGTGCAGTGGAAGGTCAATAGTGACATGCGTTGGTGTACAGTGTCGTGGACTACAACGACAGGGTGATTATCGTCAACATGGATAACATCTCCACATAGATGTATGATGATGATGATGTATCGATTGAAGAATGAATTACCACGGGTGGGGGATTAGCTCATCGGTGTTCTCTGTGACGAAGGAGGGTTCTCAGTTGAGAACGGGCTTATGAAACGCTCCCTGAATCTACAGCTGACGCTGCATCAGCGGAGTGGACACAGTCACCATTGTAGTTTCCAGTGTTTGTGTGGCTTTCATCCATTAAAGATACATCGTCATTCAAGTGGAAGAGATGGAGTATATCCGGGTCCTGTTTCTGCTCTACGGATGTATTCCCCATACACAGGGTGAGTCACGCGTCTTGGTGTTGTGAGATTTCTATAATTCCTTGTCGTCATCACATACGTGGGATCCCTATATGCATCCAACAAAACAACCGACACGCCACTAATTTGTTGATCTCGTGTTAACTTTGTCATGATTCAATATGAAATGTTATCCATTTATGCACAGTGCACAACACACATGTGTAACCCACCTGATAAGATATGTCCCTGCATATATGAAACCAGTAACCAGACGTTTACCTAGACTAGTGAGAACATTGAAATGATACAAACAACCAGCTCAGTTATAGCTGTTGCACAAGTGAAGTTTACTGGTCACAAACCGCATGTTAGTTATATATTTAGACACTAACGACCTTGGCATTAACGCTTTTCACAAGAGTTGCTTCCCTTTGACCATTACGACATTTGCTGTGCTTTGACTGCTCTGAAAGTCCACATGTCCCCTCTGCGTCATGGGACTTAAGTGAGTGAGTGAGTGAGTGAGTG